>NC_059385.1:25545000-25845000 GCF_019703515.2 Myxocyprinus asiaticus | reverse complement strand
GGGGATACCCGGCGGAGGTGGTCCCATTGGGGTCCCCAAATCACCACCTGTGCTAGCCGCGCTGGCCTCATACCCGGTGGTAGAAGGACCGAGGCGGGGAGCCGCTGGGGTGGCTTGCTTTCTATGAAGGCAAGCCGCGACCGCAACGTTGCCATGGTCATGCTCTCGCAATATGTACATGATCCATTCACGAACACTGTCTCCGCATGGGTCACGCCCAGACACGAAAGACAATGATCGTGACTATCAGAAGTTGAGAGATAACGACCGCAACCAGGAATATCACACAAACAGAAAGTCATCTTTAAAAAGACGTTCATGTGTGCCGCTCTTTTAGAGAAATATACTCTTTTATTTCTGCCGAAGCGCCCAGGGGCATTCTCTGCAGTGCACCAGTGCAGAGGAGGGAGAAGCCGCTGAAATGCGCAGTCAGATCCAGCAGAGGTGATTGAACAGTCAGCTCAATGAACATTGACCGTTTGGCTCCGAAGAGAAAATCTGAATGAGTGGTTGCATACCAGCTCCTTTTATACCCGTATGTCTGGGGGAGTGGTATGCAAATACCGCTCGCCAATTTTAATTGGCCTTTTATCAAAGACCAGAGTTGTTTTGGGCTCCCAAGAGTGTCACTACATCGACACAACATCGAGTGAGTGACAGATAGGGAACATTAAATTAAAGGCAGTAGAAAAAATACCTCATTATAAATAACATAACTGTGTACAGTATGTTGTTCCAGAAATGAAAACCCGACAGATACACATACAAAAACTATTTTGTAATGAATGCTTGCCAAATAAGAGTGATCTTGTTGGGCTCAGGTGCATTCAATAAGGCAGAAAATCAGATCCAGATCAGGTTTTGTGATAATAAAGTGGGAAATTGCGCTACAGCCTAAAAGTAACTTAACATACACTTACATTTACACCAGCATGTACAATCCACATTAAGTGGAAATGAAACTGGAGCTGGCACTCAAACCGCACAATTTGAGATATTGGTTTTGTCAGTAGCACAAATGACTAGGGCTTGGCGATATGGGGAGTGTCAAACAAGTGTCAAACAGTGGAGATTTTTCAATCACGTGTATTTCGCGGTATGTAATAATCTGTGTGCACGACGCTCCACCTGGCTTCACATGAGACTGATCTTGAGAGAGACAATCATACATGGAGAAATATGAACACAGAATGCAGGACGACCCCGAAACAAGTCAAACGGAGGAAGAGGAATTTATTTTTGCATTCAAAAAGTGCTGTTTTCTCATAGTCTTGGATGAGAGCTCTGTGCATGTGCAACAGAAAGTGAGACAGAGTGTCATGGCACGTGAAGGTGGTTAAAATGAAAACTGATGCGCTAATTCTTTTGACGCCTTATGAACAAATTCATTGCCTGTTTTTTTTTTTTTTTTTTTTAATATGCCAAAATGATGGAGAGCATTATCCTGCAATTTTTTTAAATTCAGTAAATAATGAAAATACCTGGCTAACGTAAACACAGGTTTAAATTCAAAGAGAAAACGAGGTAGAGCCTGTTTTGTTATTAAAAGTTTTTATTGATTCCATATAACATATAAAAAAAAACAAATATATATATAAAAAAATAACAGAATATTTGGAATCATATTATATTATTTACAACCCTTCCTCCTGAACATTAACCACCCCACCACCCAACACAAACAGATACCCCAGTGGTCAAATACAATTGACAAAGACACACAAACAAACAATAAACTAGAAGACAATATTTAGAAATAAATTTCAAAAAAGTATATGTGCAAAAACAAAAAGGCTACAACATACACATTTAAAACAATATGTCTCCCTCCACTGTCCCTCCCCGAGGGCCCTCCAAAAAGGCCAAATAGCTGCCCCACCTCCTTATGAACATATCCATGTTGCCTAGCCTTCTATTTGACAACATTTCCCAAGCTGCCACCCTGCCCATCTCCTCACACCACTCACGAAACGAGGGGGCTCCAGCTGACTTCCATCCTCTAAGGATAACCTGTCTGCCCACCATAACACCGGCCAGGATCCAATTCTTCGTGTACTTATCTCCTACATCAATGACCACCCCGTCACCCAAAATACAGAGCCTGGGGCAAAAGGAGATCTGAGTACCCAATACGTTGGCCATAAAATTCTGGACCCTCAACCAGAACTCCTGTATCTTACGACACCCCCAAAAAACATGGGCATCTCCATCTTCTAAATGGCATTGCCAGTAGGTGGGTGTGTCCTTAAGACCAAGTCTATACAATTTAGAAGTGGTCCAATAAAATCTAGAATCTTAAATTGTATAAGGTGCACCCTTGCATCTCTAGATGCAGACTTGATGTTTTTAAGAATCCTAGCCCACACTCCCTCCTCCAAAAGCAAATTTAAATCTTTCTCCCATAATCTTTTGAGGGAATTTAAAGCTCCGTCCCCCAGACTCTAAATTAGCAGTGAGTAATACACTGATGCCTCATGACCTTTTCCAAAAGCAGTAATCACCACTCCCAGAGTATCTGCCAAACTAGGGGGGTGTGTGCCACTTCCAAAAACAGTGCAGAGTAGGTGCCACAGCTGTAAATACTTTTAAAATTGAGATCTGGGAATCCCAAAATTTTGCACCAAATTTTCAAAAGGTCTCAATACTCCACTCTCATATAGGTCACCGAGTGTATTAACCTCCCTCACAATCCAGTCTGACCAACAGAAAGGGGACTTATTAATGCATAGTTTAGGGTTCTGCCATATAATCGAGGCTACGTTTAAATAAATATCCGAATTAAACACTCTGGACACTTTTATCCATATCGAGTGTAAATGCAAAATAACGGGGTGTGACTTAACTTCTCCGATTAATTTGATCAAAAGGCTATGCAGAGGCAAGATAGGGGCAAGAGCTTCCTTTTCAATACAAAACCAGGGAGGGGCTCTCTCAGGTGGAAGTGACCAATGAGCCAAATGTCTGAGACTGAAAGCATAATAATAAAACAAAATCTTGGGTAGGCCTAACCCACCTTTTCCAATCGGCCTATGTAACTTATTGAAATTTAACCTGGCATGCTTACCATTCCAAATGAAGGACTTCGCTATGCTATCAAATTGCTTGAAATAAGAGAGGGGGACATCTATTGGGAGAGACTGTAACAGGTAGTTGAATTTTTAATTACATTAACCTTCCCAATCATCCATAAGTGTAATGAAGCCAACCTGTCCACATCATTCGAAAATCTTTTTATTAAGGGATCAAAATTAACTCTGACTAAATCAGACAAATTTGCTGGGAATAAAATTCCCAAATACTTTATGCCCTGTTTGGACCACTGGAAGGCGCCCGGCTGGAAGGCCGTTACTGGACAGTACGCTGTCAAAGTCAAAGCTTCGGATTTAGACCAACTGACTTTGTAACCTGAGAACTTGGAAAAGGAATTAATAATTCTTTGGAGGCAAGGCATAGATCTAGTGGGGTCAGAGATGAATAATAAAATATAATCTGCGTAAAGCAGAAGTTTATGCGCCACACCTCCCGCCGTCACACCTGGAAAAGTCATCCTCCTTTCTTATCACGGCTGCTAATGGTTCCAGGGCAAGACAGAACAATAATTGGGAAAGAGGGCAACACTGCCGAGTGCCCCTATTCAGAGTAAAATAATCTGAAATTAATCCATTTGTTTGTACCGCTGCTATGGGGTGTTTATAAAGTAACTTAATCCAACCAATAAATGTACTCCCGAACCCATACATTTCCAAAATCTTAAAAAGATAATCCCATTCTACCATATCAAATGCCTTTTCGGCGTCAAGTGAGATGGCAGCGACCGGAGACTGATCATTCGCTACTGACCACATGATATTGATGAGACGCCTGATGTTATCAGAAGAGCTACGGCCCTGAATAAACCCCACCTGATCTATATGTATAAGAGATGTCATAACCTTACTTAATCGGTTAGCCAGAATATTTGACAATATTTTTAGATCTAATTGGATCAGGGAGATTGGACGGTAACTTTTACACTCGCTTGGATCTTTGTCCTTTTTAAGAATCAGACTGATCCAGGCTTGTGTCATGGTTGGAGGAAGCTTTCCATTCTTTAATGATTCAGTATAAACTTCTAACAAAAGTGGAGCCAGTTCTGTGGCATAGGATCTAAAAAATTCTGCAGTAAAACCATCTGGCCCCGGAGCCTTGCCAGTAGGTAGGAACTTAATTACCTTGTCAAGCTCCTCCAAGGTTATCTCAGAATCAAGAAAGTTTTTTAGCTCAATCGTCAGTTTAGGAAGATCTAATGGTTCCACAAAGTTTCTAATATCTTCAACAGTAGACATAGACGAGGAACTATAGAGATCAAGGTAGAATTCTTTAAAAGCATTATTAATATCAATGGCCGAGGTACAAATTTCACCACCAGCAGATTTCACTGAGGGAATGATAGAAAGAGACTCTCTCTGCTTTATATATCTAGCCAAAAGCTTCCCTACCTTGTCACCCGACTCTCTTGCCCTGAATAACCAAAACTCCATTTTCCATGACAAAATAGTATTATATCTATATTTCAATCGGGTCAATTCTCTGAGGCCATCAGCTGACATACGGCGCTTCAGCTCTGCCTCTGCACTTTTAATATTCTCTTCCAACTCCACGAGTTCTCGTGCTTTGGATTTTTTAATGAATGAGGTATACTGTATGATCCGACCCCTAAGAACCGCCTTAAATGCCTCCCAAGCCACGCCCACAGAGGATACTGAGGACCAGTTGGTCTCCATATAAACATTGATTTCAGTCTTTAGCATTTGTTGGAAATCAGGATTTTGCAAAAGGGACACATTAAGGCACCAACTATATGATTTCTTTTTCTCTGTATATGGCAACACCTCTAAACTCACCAGGGCATGATCTGAGACTAAGATATTTCCAATTGAGCAATCAACAACAGATGAAATGAGGGATTTGGATATCAAAAAAATATCTATTCTAGAATAAATCTTATGGACTGATGAAAAAAATGTATAGTTCCTACCAGATGGGTTCAAAAGTCTCCAAATTTCCATAAGACCAAGATTTTTACACATCCTGTGAAGCGTCAATGTTGCTCTAGGGGGTTTACACACTTTTGCTTCACTGTGATCAAGGACTGATTCCATCAAAAGATTAAAGTCTCCTCCCAATATTATATCATGAGGGGTGCCAGCGGTTTGCAGCATCCCTTTAAGATCTATAAAAAAGCCCTGATCATCAGCATTAGGTGCATAAATATTAGCCAAAATCAACCTTTGCCCTTGAATTTCAGCTAAAACAATAATGACTCTTCCTAATTTATCTTTAACCTGTTTGAGACATTTGAATTGTAGATGTTTATTTACCAATATAATGACTCCCTTGCTCTTACTTGAGCCAGCACTAAAAAAAACATGTCCACCCCATATCTTCCCAAATTTTTCAGCTTCCTGCAGGGAGAGATGTGTTTCTTGAAGAAATACTATATCATATTTCTTACGTTTAAGAAAAGTAATAACCTTCCTTCTTTTTATGGGGTGCCCCAACCCATTTACATTCCATGTGGAGAGAGATAGTACACTCATATTAACATTTTACATTTTGATATAGTAGAAAAAATTAATTGTGTGTCACAGACCACATTCCCCATTAGTGAAACAATCAAACCCCGAACTTCCCCCCGAACAAGACAAACAGAAAAAAGAGAAAAGTGCACATTAACCCCACGCACGAAAGCGCCAACCAGCGACAATCCCTTTAATCTCAAAAGGTCCATGAATGCCCACGAGCCCCCACGACAACTTTACCATCGGATTGCTCAATTTTTTAACAAAATTACATAACAGAAAATACTTTGTAAAATAAACCCCAGCAAATAGGAAGAATAAACACAAAGGATGTATAGATTCATTCACAGAACTGTCTCAAAGGTGTGATCTTCCACAAAACAAATTCCAGCTGATATAAAACCATTCAGATTCCTCGGAAAATAAATAACAACATCTACAAAATGGTACTAATATGCAAAAGGAGACTATAAATAGATAAGAAAATAAAGTGCATAGGATGGAGTGGATGGAGTGGTTGAGTTAGATGTAGATAAAATTAGAAAGAGTAAGGCAATTATTGTTATCTTATGGAAAGGTAAATTGCTCTCTCTGTTAAATAATAAGGTATAAAGACCTTATTTCTAGTTAAACATGTAATTCAAGATTATTTGCTAGACATGTGATATCAGTTATGCAATCTAAGGAACATTAGATAATCATAAACTGGTAACATACACTAATTGCAAGGTCTCTGTAACCATTTGGATAGTGATATTTTACATTCTTGATCGAGCAATGAGTTTTGTGATGGTGACGTCTTTCAGTTGGTTTTACTGAGGTGCATTGCAGTGGGAAAAGAATTCCGTTTCAATAGCCTTGAACACAAAGCTCTGAGGAATGCTGATCTCTTGGAGCACTGAGAGAGACCTTGCAATCTTGAACACAAAGATGGAGCCCTGATATTGGCACAGAATTTCCTTAATCTAGAAACACGCAGATGAAGAAAACTTGAAGAGAAGGTTTGCTCTCAAGAGATTAACCTTGTCTCTGGAGTTTCTATAGATATCTTCCAAAACTTAGTATTGCTGTTGTCTCTTGTAGTGAGACTTGCTACTTGGTCGATGTTTTACTGTCACTATGGACGGGAGACACAGAACATGTTTCTGTTGGTGTCTCCTACCTTACAGCTAGAGACTCAGAACGTGGAGTGTTCTTCTACTATTGCCTCCTGAAGCAGAGACTTAGAATGTGGACTGTTATTCTGTTAGTGTCTCCCACAACTCAGGCCGGAGACTCAGAAAGGGTGTATACATTGCAAGGATACTTTTATCCCTTTCTCACGAGGAGACTGCAGTTTGGCACCTTTCTGTTCCAGTGTTCTGATTGGCTGTTGAAATCAGAGGTTGAACACACAGTGTGCACCCCCACCCTCACCCCTCTTCTAGGTTAGGTTTAGGGTTGGGGTTTGGGTTAGGGAGTGAAGTAAATAAAAAATGCATTCCTATTGACAGTATTACATCATTTACAACAGAAAACAACTTGTTTTTGGCGCCACCCTTTGGACATTTCACCAGAAACTGGAGCTCACATGTGCCCTTATGTTCCACAACACTTTCAGGTGGGGGAAGTGCTTTGAATTACAGTAAGCACAGGACGATTTCAGCTGAAGAACTTTCAACCTACTGTCACGGATTCACAGTGCTGCCTAACATCTAGCATCACTTTTAGCTGAACTTTTCCTTTAAAACTTAGTGCTCGAAGTGAGCTGGTATGCACAAGTATGCTATACCGGCAATGATGTGAAAATGACTAATAAAATAAAAGTAAATTTCATTCCAACAGAAATAAATCCTATATGTGTTAGGCATGTAATTGGAAATTCCAATCCAGACTTCTAAATGAATTTAGGACAGGTTTTTCAGGGCTTCTTGTGACATCCTCATGTTCTCCAGTTCAGATGGCCACAAGCCAAACCACTCTTCAAGCCACACTAACCTATCATGTGCTGCATTTTCTAGCCAACTGATCAAATCAAGTGGATAGGTCCATTTAGGTGAGGTTTATCACAATCAGTACGCCGTCACCAATCAGAAAGGTTTGCTCTAGTTTTGGCACAAACCTCATTAACAATAATTCCCAAATAGTACCATGTGAAAGAGTAGAAACCCTCCAAATATTTTCTTTTCTTTCAGTTCTCTTTATTTAATACAGTAACTCAAATATTCAATTAAAAAATCTACACTTCCAGACGAGGGAATTCCCATGAACGAGCCACATGCAAACTTTGAAAAGTGCTGTAGCTACATTGTCCTGGTGTGAACCTAACTTGTTTTACATGTTTGTAAAGTTTTCCTTTTCCATTCAAATCACATTATTAAAGTGGAAAAATAGCACATCAAGGTGTTTTTGGTGCCTTCAGTACTTGTCACAATACTCTTTATTACTGTATTTCGGTCTGTAGTTCAACATTTTATATTTGCCTATATTATTTTACTTGTCCACTGGGCTACTTTTTTGCCATGCAAATTTTACTGATTCATACGCTTGTTGTCTAGACAGAAACAGGCATAAAAAACAAATGATCAAAAATGATTTGATAACAGATAAAATTTTCTCGAGAAATGTATGTTGTTTTCGAATGTTCCCTGAAATGGACCCCATTCTGCTGAGATACTGACAAGCACTATCTCCCATCAGATATTTTTGCATCAAATAAAAACATTTCACCTTTCCCTCTGGTGCAACCTCCCAGACCATTTCTGGTCTCAAGAAGTAATTACGTTCACTTAAAGGGTCTGTTCACCCAAAAATGAAAATTTACTCACCCTCATACTATCCCAGATATGTATGACTTTCTTTCTTCTGCTGAACACAATTGAAGATTTTTAGAAGTATTTCTCAGCTCTTTAGGTCCATACAGTGTAAGTGAATGATGACCAAATTTTGAAGCTCCAAAATCAACATAAGGGCAAAATAAAAGTACTCCAGATGACTTTGGTGGTTAAATCCATATATTCTGAAGTGATTTGATAGGTGTGGGTGAGAAACAGATCAATATTTAAGTCCTTTTTTACTATAAAATCTCCTTCCTGTTCAGTCAATTTCCACTTTACTTTCACTTTCTCATTCTCCTTCTTCTGTTTTTGGTAATTCACGTCCTTCTTGCATATCTCCCCCTAATTGGCAGGGAAGAGAATTTATGACAAAAAAATGACTTAAATATTGATCTGTTTCTCACCCACACCTATCACATCATGTCTGACACATGGATTTAACCACTGGAGTCTTATGGATTACTTTTATGCTGCCTTTATGTGAATTTTGGAGTTTAAAAAAGTTGGCACCCATTCACTTGCATTGTATGGACCTACAGAGCTGAAATATTCTTTAAAATATCTTAATTTGTGTTCTGCAGAAGAAAGAAAGTCATACACATCTGGGATGGCATGAGTGTGAGTAAGTCATGAGAGAATTTTCATTTTTGGTTGAACTATTCCTTTAAACAATGAGGTGAGTATAATTTGCAGGAATTTGGACTTAGGGTGTTTTCACACTTGAGTCCTCTTTAAAAGAACCAAATTCAGACCCGTTTAAGTGGACCAAAAAGTGGACAGAGTGAAAAGGGACCCAGTTCTCTTTGTGTTCACACTGTCTGAGAGCTTGTAAGTGGGCTCAGATCTCTTTTTGGTCCACTATACCAGTTACAGGGTCTCAGTCCTTTTTGCATTCACACTCTGTGTCATTTGTGGGACCGAGCCCACTTTAAAAAATATTGTATGTATTATAATTATTTGGGCTATATTTAATGTTAAGAGTACAAACAGCTCTATGTATTAACTTATAAGATAATATAAACATGTTTAATGGTCTCAAAATGAATAAGCAGCATAAGAACATATGTTTATAGTCAATAAAACTTAATTTATTGATCTTTGGCATCATTATTATGTAATTATATATTATTACAAAGTAAAGTAATGTAACAGAATTTAATGCATTATATTTTATATAAAAATACTGGAATTAGAGGCAAAATTCAGCATTCAATCATGGTAGATTAGTCTTAATAACGACAAACAATAAGATTAATCACAATTATTTACATTTACTGACAGCCTCGGGTTACTTCCATTCATACAGGTGCATCTCAATAAATTAGAATGTCGTGGAAAAGTTCATTTATTTCAGTAATTCAACTCAAATTGTGAAACTCGTGTATTACATAAATTCAGTGCACACAGACTGAAGTAGTTTAAGTCTTTGGTTCTTTTAATTGTGATGATTTTGGCTCATATTTAACAAAAACCCACCAATTCACTATCTCAAAAAATTAGAATACATCATAAGACCAATAAAAAAAACATTTTTAGTGAATTGTTGGCCTTCTGGAAAGTATGTTCATTTACTGTATATGTACTCAATACTTGGTAGGGTCAATCCTTTTGCTTTAATTACTGCCTCAATTCGGCGTGGCATGGAGGTGATCAGTTTGTGGCACTGCTGAGGTGGTATGGAAGCCCAGGTTTCTTTGACAGTGGCCTTCAGCTCATCTGCATTTTTTGGTCTCTTGTTTCTCATTTTCCTCTTGACAATACCCCATAGATTCTCTATGGGGTTCAGGTCTGGTGAGTTTGCTGGCCAGTCAATCACACCAACACCATGGTCATTTAACCAACTTTTGGTGCTTTTGGCAGTGTGGGCAGGTGCCAAATCCTGCTGGAAAATGAAATCAGCATCTTTAAAAAGCTGGTCAGCAGAAGGAAGCATGAAGTGCTCCAAAATTTCTTGGTAAACGGGTGCAGTGACTTTGGTTTTCAAAAAACACAATGGACCAACACCAGCAGATGACATTGCACCCCAAATCATCACAGACTGTGGAAACTTAACACTGGACTTCAAGCAACTTGGGCTATGAGCTTCTCCACCCTTCCTCCAGACTCTAAGACCTTGGTTTCCAAATGAAATACAAAACTTGCTCTCATCTGAAAAGAGGACTTTGGAACACTGGGCAACAGTCCAGTTCTTCTTCTCCTTAGCCCAGGTAAGATGCCTCTGACGTTGTCCGTGGTTCAGGAGTGGCTTAACAAGAGGAATACGACAACTGTAGCCAAATTCCTTGACATGTCTGTGTGTGGTGGCTCTTGATGCTTTGACCCCAGCCTCAGTCCATTCCTTGTGAAGTTCACCCAAATTCTTGAATCGATTTTGCTTGACAATCGTAAGGCTGCGGTTCTCTCGGTTGGTTGTGCATCTTTTTCTTCCACACTTTTTCCTTCCACTCAACTTTCTGTTAACATGCTTGGATACAGCACTCTGTGAACAGCCAGCTTCTTTGGCAATGAATGTTTGTGGCTTACCCTCCTTGTGAAGGGTGTCAATGATTGTCTTCTGGACAACTGTCAGATCAGCAGTCTTCCCCATGATTGTGTAGCCTAGTGAACCAAACTGAGAGACCATTTTGAAGGCTCAGGAAACCTTTGCAGGTGTTTTGAGTTGATTAGCTGATTGGC
This sequence comes from Myxocyprinus asiaticus, assembly GCF_019703515.2. Lineage (NCBI taxonomy): Eukaryota > Metazoa > Chordata > Actinopteri > Cypriniformes > Catostomidae > Myxocyprinus > Myxocyprinus asiaticus. The sequence continues at coordinate 25,833,947 of NC_059385.1, read as the reverse complement.
ATGTCACCATATTCTAATTTTTTGAGATAGTGAATTGGTGGGTTTTTGTTAAATGTGAGCCAAAATCATCACAATTAAATGAACCAAAGACTTAAACTACTTCAGTCTGTGTGCATTGAATTTATTTAATACACGAGTTTCACAATTTGAGTTGAATTACTGAAATAAATGAACTTTTCCACGACATTCTAATTTATTGAGATGCACCTGTAGATCGTAATTTTGTAACTTTCATGCAGTTTTCAAGGCATCCAGTTTAAACCCTCGAATCTTCATTTGCACAGAACGCTAAAGAAAGACCTTTGAGTTTGTTTCATGTGCACTTTACAAAATATAGTTTTAATAGTTTTAATTTGCATATCCATAGAAACAAATCAAGCTGCTCGTCGCATTTCTCCAATGCTCGCATTGTCATTTCCTGAGTACTGGAAACTGTCAGGGCCAAACATGTTTGCTATTACGCGAATGGAAAATTCAAGTGAGCCCGGAGCGCTTTTTGTACACAATGCACGTTATTAGCGAACCGAACAAAAGGCTGCAAGCGAACCATTCTCAGACCACCTTCCGAGATGGTCTCGGCTCGGTTCGCTTTTAAGGGGTCTGAGATCGTTTGGTGTGTTCACATATGGGCCAAAAATCCCTCAAACTGAGTTCAGACCCCTGAAACAGGCTGGGGGACACTCACTCACACCTATGGGGCAGTTTAGAGTCTCCAATTAGCAATTGTAAAGATATATATATATACACACACACACACAGTTGTGCTCAAAAGTTTGCATACCCTGGCAGAAATTGTGAAATTTTGGCATTGATTTTGAAAACATGACTGATCATGCAAAAAAACTCTATTTTATTTAAGGATAGTGATCATATGAAGCCATTTATTATCACACAGTTGTTTGGCTCCTTTTTAAATCATAATGATAACAGAAATCACCCAAATGGCCCTGATCAAAAGTTTACATACCCTTGAATGTTTGGCCTTGTTACAGACACACAAGGTGACACACAAAGGTTTAAATGGCAATTAAAGTTTAATTTCCCACACCTGTGGCTTTTTAAATTGCAATTAGTGTCTGTGTATAAAGAGTCAATGAGTTTGTTAGCTCTCACGTAGATGCACTGAGCAGGCTAGATACTGAGCCATGGGGAGCAGAAAAGAACTGTTAAAAGACCTGCGTAACAAGGTAATGGAACTTTATTAAGATGGAAAAGGATATAAAAAGATATCCAAAGCCTTGAAAATGCCAGTCAGTACTATTCAATCACTTATTAAGAAGTGGAAAATTCAGGGATCTTTTGATACCAAGCCAAGGTCAGGTAGACCAAGAAAGATTTCAGCCACAACTGCCAGAAGAATTGTTCGGGATACAAAGAAAAACCCACTGGTAACCTCAGAAGAAATACAGGCTGCTCTGGAAAAAGATGGTGTGGTTGTTTCAAGGTGCACAATACGATGATACTTGAACAAAAATGAGCTGCATGGTTGAGTTGCCAGAAAGAAGCCTTTACTGCGCCAATGCCACAAAAAAGCCTGGTTACAATATGCCCGACAACACCTTGACATGCCTCACAGCTTCTGGCACACTGTAATTTGGAGTGACAAGACCAAAATAGAGCTTTATGGTCACAACCATAAGCGCTATGTTTGGAGAGGGGTCAACAAGGCCTATAGTGAAAAGAATACCATCCCCACTGTGAAGCATGGTGGTGGCTCACTGATGTTTTGGGGGTGTGTCAGCTCTAAAGGTATGGGGAATCTTGAGAAAATTGATGGCAAGATGAATGCAGCATGTTATCAGAAAATACCGGCAGACAATTTGCATTCTTCTGCATGAAAGCTGCGCATGGGACGCTCTTGGACTTTCCAGCATGACAATGACCCTAAGCACAAGGCCAAGTTGACCCTCCAGTGGTTACAGCAGAGAAAGGCGAAGGTTCTGGAGTGGCCATCACAGTCTCCTGACCTTAATATCATCGAGCCACTCTGGGGAGATCTCAAACGTGCGGTTCATGCAAGACGACCAAAGACTTTGCATGACCTGGAGGCATTCTGCCAAGACGAATGGGCAGCTATACCACCTGCAAGAATTTGGGGCCTCATAGACAACTATTACAAAAGACTGCACACTGTCATTGATGCTAAAGGGGGCAATACACAGTATTAAGAACTTAGGGTATGCAGACTTTTGAACAGGGGTCATTTCATTTTTTTCTTTGTTGCCATGTTTTGTTTTAGGATTGTGCCATTCTGTTATAACCTACAGTTGAATATGAATCCCATAAGAAATAAAAGAAATGTGTTTTGCCTGCTCACTCATGTTTTCTTTAAAAATGGTACATATATTACCAATTTTCCAAGGGTATGCAAACTTTTGAGCACAACTGTATATGACATGTTTTAAAAGTTGAAATGATATGCCAACAATTTACCTTTGTGATAACTTAAAATATTAATAAGTACATGTGTGGCAGATAATGCACCTCTGTGAAAGGTTGCATTTATAAAACTGTTAAAATCTAGTGTAACACTTTATTATCTGGTATTTGTGCATATCATGTGAAGAATGATCTCTGAAATGTTAGGGTATCTAAAAAGAACAAGTTAAAGTTTTAAATATGTTATGAAGAAATGAAAGCAGATATCAGTATAAGACTAAAATATTAGTGAACTATTGTATTAAGCTAAATATATAGAGAAAATAACTTACATTTGACTAGTATACTGTATGTTCTGTCTCTTTTTGACTTAAATGTGTACTGTATATTTGTTATGTGAGTGTAGTTGTAATTATGTCAATGCTATAATTTTATGTTTTTACTGTATGTATGTGTACTGTAAGTGCTAAATGGTCACAACAGACACACTTTGCATGTAACAGTTTTATTAAAGATAAAGAGATACAGAAATCACAGATTGAATATCTCAAAAACATAAATTTATAAGTAAATTCAATTTTCCTCACCATACACTCAACAACCTAACAGAAATATTTGTTGCATTCAAGAAGAACTTGCTAAAAAGCAATAACAGGAGCACTTGTTTCTTCTTCAATTTCTGCTCTAAATCTGATGGCTTTCCCTAGAAATTTTAGCTCTCTTGATGCTTGAGAAAGGAAACACAATATCTTTGAAAGACTGGGAATGAAACAAAACTCTGTGTTATCCAGGGGTCCTCTGGGGCCAAGTGTAATGTGGCTCCTAAATGGACAATAGAGGCTTTTATACAGAGAATCACACAGACAGTCGTGTTCTTGTTTTACTTCTTTGTCTCTTCAATCTGTTCGACTTCGCTGGATTCATCAACCACTTTACCATTGATCATGGTTTGCGTTACCACCTTCACTATCTTACGGGTGCGGACGTCAGGCTCCTCTGCAGATACAGAGACAGTGAGAGAGATGATTACGATAAATCAGATTCCTTTCAAACAAATCGACTGTGCTTAAACACATTGTATAGTGCAAGGTGTTGCTATGGACGGCTCTGTCCTGAGAGGTTACTGTGTTTGGTAGCGTTTAAAGTGTCAGTTTCAGGTTGCAGCCGGTGTGGAGCCCAGGTGAGAGGGCAAACTGACTGCCTGTATAATAAAACATTCCAGAAACTACAATCACTCAGTTTGCCTGTGTTTGCAGTATAGAATTACAATGTTGGATCATGCTTTGGCTTCTTGTGGAACTATTTTCATTAGCAGAGCAAAAACAGACAAAATAACCATCCATACTGTGTCTAAAAATGTCAGTTATTGATAATAACTTCTTGTTTATACAGTAAGCAGTAACTGTTGTTTTATATCAATATCACAATTGTGCTGTGGTACTGAATATCAACATGACTGTGATTCAGACTTAGGCAGCACAGATGCAAGAGTGATATTGCTTTTTTGACATTCTTTGTTGCATTTATGTTGTGTCGGAATTACCATAATTTTGAGATGACAACTCTTTGTCAGCTTTGTTGTTGATGATAACCAAATCAACAATCACTACATTTCACTTCTAGACAATCCTAATGATGAAGATCTAGATTAATGGTGCTGGGAAGAAACAGGGTTTCTTTTTAATGTGAAAACTCATTATTTCATTATTTCAACTCTAGATTCATTTTCTAAATCTTGTATAACGTCCTGGTTACTTTCGTAACCTCCATTCCCTGATGGAGGGAACGAGACGTTGTGTCGATGTAGTGACACTAGGGGTCACTCTTGGGAGCCCGAAACACCTCTGGTCTTTGAAAAAAGGCCAATGAAAATTGGCGAGTAGTATTTGCATACCACTCCCCTGAACATATGGGTATAAAAGGAGCTGGTATGCAACCACTCATTCAGGTTTTGTGATGAGGAGCCAAGACAAGGTCCCGGCCATTTCAGTGGGTAGTCCAGCGTTGTGGCAGGAGGGACACAACGTCTCGTTCCCTCCATCAGGGAATGGAGGTTACGCAAGTAACCAGGACATTCCCTATCTGTCACTCACTCGACACTGTGTCGATGTAGTGACACTAGGGGTCCCTATATGAAACGCCACAACTGGCTGAACTGTGTTACGTGAACTGGCGGTGTGTGATGGGCAGACCACTGTGTGCCTCGTAGCCAGCACATCAGGCCGACACGTAACCTCCCTCAATGCTGTTATGAGTGTCGAACGACCCTTCGGGGACAAGTCGACTGCCCAAAAGATAGAGACAGGCTAGTCCAGTCATGGCCTCTTATCCTCTCTTTTTTTCCTCTCCCCAAAAAAAAGAGTGAAATTTGTTAACCGACAGGGGCCACCAGGTCTACGTTGGGAGGGTGTCTCTCCCAAGGGGAAGACACTGCGGAGACCACACCCCGCCCAGAGAGGGGGGGTATTTTGAGTGGAAATACGTCACATGGTCTTGCCGAGCTTTGCCGGAAGTATGTCATGTGGAGAAGTCCCATGGTAGGTCCTACCCTATGGGGGAGGAGTTTCTACAAACATGGTGAAGGAAGATGCAGTTTACCAACAGGGAAACGAATAGCGGAAGATATACGTCTCATGGGGTTACCTATGGGGAACCAACACATGCGGAGCACCTACCCCAGTACAGGGCTTAGTTAGCACATGTACTGAGCTGGCAGCGAGTTTCTCCGCAAACTCATCGCCACAGGGCTCGGAGGAAATCATGCAGAGAACACAGTTTATGAACACTACTGGGAGTCAACAGTGCACGTCTTCAGCTCAGGGGAGGTGAAAGGCGCTATGCGCAAGCGATACACCCGGCTAGCTGTCCCGGACTTACCTGCTTGTGCCTGCCACTACACGGGACGAAACCGGTTCCACCTGGAGATTGTAGAACCTCGCAAAGGTGTTGGGTGTTGCCCAGCCCGCTGCTCTGCAAATGTCTGTTAGAGAGGCGCCACTGGTCAAAGCCCAGGAGGCCGCCACACTCCTGGTAGAATGGACTCGTAGCACTGTCGGGGGTGGCACGTCCTGAGCGTGATATGCCATTGTTATGGCGTCAATGACCCAGTGGGCGATCCTCTTTTGGAGACAGCGCTTCCTTTCCGCTGTCCACCAAAGCAGACAAAGAGCTGCTCAGAGATTTAAAGCTCTGCATGAGATCCAAATAGATGCGTAAAGCGCGCACCGGACACAGCAACATCAGGGCTGGGTCTGCCTCCTCCTGGGGCAGCGCTTGAAGGTTCACCACCTGATCCCTAAATGGGGCTGTGGGAACCTTGGGCACATAGCCCCGTCGGGGTCTCAGGATCACGTGAGAGTAGCCCGGACTGAAATCCAGGCATGTTTCGCTGACACAGAACGCTTGCATGTCTCCTACCCTCTTGATGGAAGTGAGCACAGTCAGGAGGGCAGTCTTTAAAGAGAGTGCCTTAAGTTCAACTGACTGCAGGGGCTCAAAGGGGGCTCCCCGTAGACCCTGAAGACCTACAGAGAGGTCCCATGAGGGAATGAGGCACAGTCAATTCAACCTCCTGATGCCTCTCAGGAACCTGATGATCAGGTTGTGCTTCCCTAAGGACTTACCGTCCACTGTGTCGTGGTGTGCCGCTTTAGCGGCTACATACACCTTCAAGGTGGAGGGGGACAGATGCCCCTTCCAACCTCTCCTGCAGGAAGGAAAGCACCGATCTGACTGCGCATCTCTGGGGGTCTTTGTGTCGGGAAGAACACCACTTAGCGAACAGACACCACTTCAATGCATACAGATGCCTCGTAGAGGGGGCCCTAGCCTGAGTGATCGTATCTACCACCGCGGGTGGTAGGCCACTCAAGTCTTCTGCGTCCCGTCCAGGGGCCAGAGGTCTGATCGCGGGTGCCAGATGGTGCCCCGCCCCTGAGAAAGAAGGTCCTTCCTTAGGGGAATTCGCTGGGGGGGCTGTCGCGAGAAGCATAAGGTCGGAGAACCATGTCAGGGTGGGCCAGTAGGGTGCTACCAGGACGACCTGCTCCTCATCCTCCCTGACCTTGCACAGGGTCTGTGCAAGTAGGCTCACTGGGGGAAACGCATATTTGCATAGTCCAGGGGGCCAGCTGTGTGCCAGCGCGTCTATACCGAGAGGTGCCTTGGTCAGGGCGTACCAGAGCGGGCAGTGGGAGGATTCTTGGGAAGCGAACAGATCTACCTGTGCCTGCCCGAATCGACTCCAAATCAGCTGGGCCACCTGAGGGTGGAGTCTCCACTCTCCCCTGAGTGTAACCTGTCATGAAAGCGTGTCCACTGCAGTGTTGAGGTTGCCCGAGATGTGAGTGGCTTGCATGACTTGAGGTGCTGCTGACTCCAGAGGAGGAGACAACGGGCCAGTTGCGACATACAATGGGAGCGTAAACCACCTTGATGGTTGATGTATGCCACCGTTGCCATGTTGTCTGTCCGAACTAACACATGCTTGCCCTGGGTCAATGGCCGAAACCTCCGCAGGGCGAGCAGAATTGCCAACAACTCGAGGCAGTTGATGTGCCAACGCAGCCGTGGGCCCGTCCAGGAGCCGGTGGCTGTGTGCCCATTGCATAAAGCACCCCAGCCCATCTTGGAGGCATCTGTCGTAACCACGACGCGCCTGGATACCTGATCTAGGGTAACGCCTGCCCTTAGAAATGTGAGGTCGGTCCAAGGGCTGAAGAGGCAGTGACAAACCGGCATGATGGCCAGGCGATGTGTCCCACGGCGCCATGCCCATCTCGGGACTCGAATCTGCAGCCAGTGCTGAAGCGGTCTCAAATGCATCAACCCGAGCAGAGTGGCCACCGGTGAGGATGCCATATGCCCCAGGAGCCTCTGAAACAGTTTCAGTGGAACCGCTGTCTTCTGTCTGAACGCCTTCAAACAGGTCAGCGCCGACTGTGCACGCTCGTTCGTGAGGCATGCCATCATCGAGACTGAGTCCAACTCCAAGACGAGAAAAGAGATGCTCTGAACCGGGAGGAGCTTGCTCTTTCGCCAGTTGACCTGAAGCCCTAGTCAGCTGAGGTGCAAGAGCACCAGGTCCCTGTGTGCACACAACACATCCCGATTAGCCAATCGTCGAGATAGTTGAGGATGCGAATGCCCACTTCCCTTAATGGGGCAAGGGCTGCCTCTGCGACCTTTGTGAAGACGCGAGGGGACAAGGACAGGCTGAAAGGGAGGCCTGACCCTCGAATGCAAACCGCAGGAAGGGTCTATGTAGAGGTAGAATCGAGACGTGGAAGTACGCGTCTTTCAGGTCTACCGCCGCGAACCAATCTTGATGCCGGACGCTTGCTAGAATGCATTTTTGCATCAGCATCTTGAACGGGAGTCTGTGTAAAACCCGGTTCAGTACTTGCAGGTCCAAGATTGGCCGCAACCCACCGCCTTTCTTCGTTACAATGAAGTAGGGACTGTAAAACCCCTTCTTCATCTCGGCCGGAGGGACAGGCTTTATCGCACTCTTCCGTAGGAGGGTAGTGATTTCTGCATGCAAGGTAGTGGCATTCCCGCCCTTCACCGAGGTGAAGTGGACGCCGCTGAACCTGGGCGGATGCCTGGCGAACTGAATCGTGTAGCCGATTTGGACGGTCCGGACCAGCCATCGCGACGTGTTGGAAAGCGCAAGCCACGCGTCCAAGCTCCAGACAAAGGGGACCAAGGGGACAATCTCGTCAGACATACCGGCAGGTGGGGCCTCGCAGCGGGGCAGAGCCTGAGGTGCCACGCCGTGTCGTGGCCGTGCTGAGTTCAGGGACATCGAAGCACTTATCTGGCTCCTTGTGACCACCCCCGGAACAGCCTGGGATGGGGGAGGAAGAGGCTGTCCTTGTGACCCGTGTAGACCGTCACATCGGGGGCGGATTTGTGCCACAACTGGGCGCGCAGGGGCGGGGAGACTGCCACTGGAGTGCCAAACCTGCCAAAATGGAATGGTGGACAGTGGTCATGATGACGGCCATGCGCACTGCGTATGTGACCCAGGGAACAAGGAAACCGCTCTGAACTCTTGGGTACCGCATGCGGTGAAATTAAATGAAAAGGTAACAGAAGATTCTCCTCCCAGCCCTCCACCGGGGGATGGAGTGGTCTGCTTACCAGCTCCAGAGCAGCAGGTTTTCGTCATCCCTGGGTCGCCCATCTCAGGGGCACTTCGAAGCCTTTCGCAGGTGCTTGGTGGCTGGCGGTGAGACGGGTGGAGTCTGCTTCCTGTGGTGGGCTCCACGCCGTGGATGTGGGGGCAGGCTGCAGCTGAGCCGGTGCAGTCACCACAGGGGGACGCCCTTGGCGACGAGCAGGTGGGGTGCGGGATCTTGAGCTGTGCCGGGGCAGGATGTGCCGGATAGCCTCCGTCTGCTGCTTCACCGCCGAAAACTGGTGGGCAAAGTCCTCAATGTCACCGAACAGGCCAACCTGGGAAATGGGGCGCCAAGGAACCGTGCCTTGTCGGCCTCTCCCATCTCGACCAGGTTGAGCCAAAGGTGGCACTCCTGGACCACCAAGGTGGACATCGCCCGCCCGAGAGACCGTGCCATGACCTTCGTCGCCCGGAGGGCGAGGTCTGTCACCGAGCGCAGCTCCTGCATCAATCCCGGGGTGGAACTACCCTCGTGCAGTTCCTTTAGTGCCTTGGCTTGATGGACTTGCAGGAGAGCCATGGCGTGCAGGGCGGAGGTGGCTTGCCCAGCGGCACCGCAGGTATTGGCCGTCAGGAACGACGTAAACCTACAGGCCTTGGACGGGAGCTTTGGGCACTCGCACCAGTTGGCGGCGCTCTGCGGGCATAGGTGCATCACGAGCGCCTTATCCACCGGGGGATCGCCGAATAGCCCTTGGCCGCCCCACCATCGAGGGTAGTGAGGGCGGGGGAGCTGAAAGATCGGGACCGGGCAGTAAAAGGTGCCTCCCACGACCTTGTCAGCTCCTCGTGCACTTCCGGGAAGAAAGGAACTGGGGCGGGGCGTGGCTGTGAGTGGTGCCGTGAGCCCAGGAACCAATCATTGAGCCGTGAGGGTTCAGGGGAGAGTGGAGGGTTCCACTCTAGCCCGATGCTTGCGGCTGCCTGGGAAAGCATGTCCGTCATCTCCGCATCAACCTGTGACTGGGCGACTGCACCTGAGGGGAGGAGCCCAGCTGAGGCTTCCGTGTCCAACTGGATGAGCCCGCTCTCCAATGCTGCGCTCGAGAGCTCATCACCTCATCCGGAAGCCCGATCGGGGCAGACGAGCATGCTGGGGAATGGGAGGTCCATGGGGGGATACCCGGCGGAGGTGGTCCCATTGGGGTCCCCAAATCGCCCCCAGCGCTAGCCGTGCCGGCCTCATACCCGTGGGTAGAAGGACCGGGGCGGGGAGCTGCTGGGCTGGCTTTCTTTCTTACAAAGGCAAGAATGTTTTCTAAAGTGATACAAAGGTAAGCCGCAACCATATCGTTGCCATGGACATGTTCTCGCAATGAGTACATGACCCATCCACGAATGCTGTCTCTGTGTAGGCAGCGCCCAGACACGAAAGACAGCGATCGTGACCGTCAGAAGGCGAAAGATAACGACCGCAACCAGGAATAACACACAAACGGAAAGGCATCTTTAAAAAGATGCATCTTTAAAATGATGTTCCTTGTGTGCCGCTCTTTTAGAGAAATATACTCTTTTTTAGAATATACTCTTCTATTTCTGCCGAAGTGCCCAGGGGCGTTCTCTGCAGTGTACCAGTGCAGAGAGGGGAGAAGCCGCTGAAATGCTTTGTCAGATCCAGCAGAGGTGAATGAACAGCCTTGGGAATTCAGCTCAGTGTGCATCGACTGTTCGGGTCCGTAGAGAAAATCTGAATGAGTGGTTGCATACCAGCTCCTTTTATACCCGTATGTTCAGGGGAGTGGTATGCAAATACCACTCGCCAATTTTCATTGTCCTTTTTTCAAAGACCAGAGGTGTTTCGGGATCCCAAGATTTACCCCTAGTGTCACTACATCGACACAACGTAGAGTGAGTGACAGATAGGGAATGAGAGGTTGCTTGCATTTTGGTTGTTTTATGTGATGTCACAATGGTCAGAAGAAGCTGGAGATTTCCTAAAAAAAAGAAGCTGGAAAGAAGCTGGTTTTATAATGGTTATGACAAGTTTGTAGGTTTGGTCTTGGCAGACTAGATCTGCTTATGCTGCTGCTACAGAGCAGATACAAAGAATTGCTACTACTAAGAACACACATACGTGCTGCTGCACAATTAGACATTCATACAAGGCCAATGAAGCAGATCTAGACAAATGATCCTGGGGAGGAGGAGGGTTTCAGTTAGAAAACTCATGTAGTGTGCTGCAATGAAACTGGCTTACCTGCAAACAACTGAGGCAATTTAAATGCAAGACAAAGAGGGAGTATGCAAGTTGATTGACTAACAGATTACATGTCAAAGTACAGTAGAGTTTCATAACTGAATTTAAAGGGATAGTTCACCCAAAATGAGAATTCTCTCATTGATATCCCAGGTGTGTATGACTTTCTTTCTTCACCAGAACACATTTGAAGAAAATTTGAAAAATATCTTAGCTCAGTAGGTCCTTGAAACGCAAGAGGATGGTGATTTCTCTTTTGAAGCTCCAAAAATCACAAACAGTCAGCATAAACATCATAGATATGATTCCAGCGGTTAAATTAATGTTTTCTAAAGTGATACGATTGCTTTTGGTGTAATAAAAGCTCAATATTTAAGTACTTTTTTACTCTAAATCATCGCTTCCGGCAAGCTTCATGAGAGGGTGGATTCCTCATGAGTGGTATTCGCGTTGCCATGATACAGACGTAATCTCATTGTGGCAGTGGGGGCGTGGTCGAGCATCCATCCAGAGAGGAGAAAGCAGTAAGGGCGCTGACACCTGAGCTAAATTATGTCAAACACCTATCTCTAATTCCAGTGAGCATGGGGAGAGTGGCATATAAGTGGCCATGCTACCAGCAGACAGGGAGAGAGAGTCTGGCATAAGAAAGCCCATGGTGCTCAAGAAGTTGTTGTGTTTACCCTATTGTGTTTGTGAAGCTAATGTGTATAAGTGACTACGTGCCTGTGAAGCTGATGAGTTTGTGAAGTTGTGAAGTATTGATGTGGCCAATTAGAAGTCTTACCTGAGCCTGGAAACCGCTTCCCTGTGTCCTCCTTCCCTTCTTCTGTGAAGTCGTGTTACACTGGTGCCAAAACCTGGGACATTGAAGTACACCCCATGGAGTCCTCGCAGTTGGCAGAGATCCTCAAGTCCCTCGCCGGCCTACACCAGACCCACCATCAATCCCTGCTTGCGCTTCTCCAAGACCAAGATAGTCGGTTCTTCGAGATCCTAAGAGCTGAATCAGAGGACTGGCATGTGATCCAGAGCCTCCTCAGCCAGGAGAGAGCCCCAGCCGCGTCCCCGGACAACCACAGCCCCCTGCCCACACCCACGCTTTTGAACATGGGGGCGGAAGACAACCCCGTAGCCTTCCTCGACCTGTTCGAGTGAACCATCGAGATCTGGGGCTGGCCGCGTGACCAATGGGTGGCCAGGCTCCTCCCGATTTTGTCCGAGGAACCCAGCTTGCCACTCAAATACTGCCGGCAGCTAACCTCCTGGCTTATGAAGACCTGAAGAAGTCCATCCTGCAGCGGGTTGGCCGCAGTCCAGAGCAGTACTACCAGCTCTTCCGGTCCATGAAGCTGGAGAAGACCGGCCGCCCGTTTGCCTTCACCCAACAGCTCCGAGACACCTGCCGGAAATGGCTGCTGGTGGGGGATCGCGATGTCATGGGAGTGATCAACCAGGTGGTGCTGGAGCAGCAAATCCATCGACTGCCAAAAGGAACGGTGGAGTGGGTCCAGTGCCACCGCCTGGCATCGCTGGAGGAAGCTGTCCATCTGGCGGAGGACCATATGGCGGCATACCCAATAGTGGAAGAGCCCTCCTACTCTCTCTCCCCTCCCTCTGTGTTTTCCCTATTCTCTTCCCCCTGCCCTCTTCCCTCTCACTCTGCTCTCTCCCTAGAGCCCGTTCCTGCCTCGCAGAGGCGAGGAGTCCCGCCATCGAGGCCAGTTCCCCTTGCGCGGGGGTCGGTACCCCCAACATCTATAGTGCCCCACTGTTCTCCCCCTCAGGTGGAGGTGCCCGCTGACACAGGTGCGGGCGTAGCGCCTGGGCCAGCCTGCTGGAGTTGCGGAGATCCAGGACACTTCCGGGATCAGTGCCCTATTATGGAGCTGGGGATGGTGGTCTGGATCCCTGACACTCCACAGGCTGCCCCCGACCAGGCCGAAGTGTACCGGATACCGGTAAGTGTCAAGGGGGGTACTCACCAAGCATTGGTGGACACGAGTAGTAATCAAACTACTATCCACCAACGTTTGGTTAAAAACGAGGCTTTGGGCACAGCTAAAATGGTGAGGGTGAAGTGTGTGCATGGGGATATTCACAACTACCCTGTGATGACCTTTGTGATTAAATTCCGGGGAACAAAACATAGCGTGGAGGCCACGGTTAGTTCCCACCTCACCCATCCGCTGATTTTGGGGACTAATTGGCCTGAATTTAGAAATGTATTAAAGGGAATATGCGCGGATGTGTCCTGCACAAAAACGATGAGATGTGAAATGTGTGATGCTCTGGCAGGGGAGGTGGAGCCGGGGCCATCTTTGTCAGCTCCACGTCAGGATGACATGAGGGGGGGAGAGGCTGCAACCCCTCCCATCCTCGGGGGATTTCCCGAAGGGGATTTCCCTTTGGAGCAGTCGCAAGACGAAACCCTGAAGCACGCCTTCAACCAAGTTAGAGTGATCGATGGTCAACAGCTCCAGCCGAATGTCGCACTTTCATATCCCTATTTCACAATTATAAACGAGCGGTTGTATAGAGTGATGCAGAATGCTCAAACAGAGGAAGATACAACCCAGCTCTTAATACTGCGGAGCCATCGGGAAATGGTGTTCCTGGCGGCTCATTATAATCTCATGGCAGAGCATCTAGGGGAAAGAAAAACACTAAACCGACTAATAGCCCGTTTCTATTGGCTGGGCATTGGTGGCGATGTTCACAGGTGGTGTGCGGCTTGCCGTGAATGTCAGCTGGTGAATCCACCGGCCACCCCAAGATGGACTTTGTGCCCCCTTCCACTGATTGAGGTCCCCTTCGAGAGAATTGGCATGGACCTTGTCGGGCCATTAGAGCGGTCAGCACGCGGATAGCGCTTTATATTGGTCCTAGTGGAATATGCAACCCGATATCTGGAAGCAGTGCCCCTGCACAACATCTCAGCACGCAGTGTTGCGGAGGCACTTTTCAAAATAATCTCCCGGGTGGGGATTCCGAAAGAAATCCTCACCGATCAGGGCACAACCTTTATGTCACAGACACTACGCAAGCTTTACGAATTACTGGGCATTAAGTCAATTCGCACCAGCGTTTACCAGCCACAAACAGATGGCCTGGTGGAGCGATTTAATAAAACCCTTAAAAATATGATTCGTAAGTTCATGCACGAGGATGCTAGAAATTGGGACAAATGGCTCAATCCCCTGTTATTCACAGTACAAGAGGTCCTGCAAGCCTCCACTTGGTTTCCCCATTCGAGCTGCTGTATGGGCGGTGCCCGTGCGGCGTGCTTGACATCATACGTGAAGTTTGGGAGGAGGGACCTTCAAACAGTAAGAATGAAATTCAATATGTTCTTGATCTTAGAGCAAAATTCCACACCTTGGGGCAACTAACACAGGATAATTTGCTCCAAGCTCAAGAACGACAGAGCCGACTGTATAACGGGGAACTTGGCTATGGGAATTCGCACCGGGAGATAAGGTACTCGTATTACTCCCCACATCAAGCTCCAAATTACTCACCAAGTGGCAAGGACCCTTTGAGGTCACACGACGAGTGGGGGATCTCAATTATGAGGTAAAGCGAACCGATAGAGGGGGCGCGCATCAAATTTATCACCTCAACCTCCTGAAATTGTGGAGAGAGGCGGCCCCTGTAACGTTGGCTACGGTAGTTCTGGAGAGGGTGGAGCTCGGGCCGGAAGTAAACACAAAACACAATCACATCACCCTGGTCACTTGCAGAGACCACCTTTCACCGTACCAACTCGCAGAGGTTGCCAAAATACAACAAGAATTCGTGGATGTGTTTTCCCCTCTACCGGGTTGCACGAACCTCATCCAGCACCACATCGAGACCGAGCCGAGGGTGGTGGTGTGTAGCTGTCCCTACCGATTGTCCGAACATAAAAAAAAATTATCCGGGAAGAATTGGATGCAATGCTCGATATGGGAGTAATAGAGGAATCCCACAGCGATTGATCTAGCCCGATTGTTCTGGTGCCTAAGAGCGATGGGTCTGTACAGTTCTGTGTGAATTATAGAAAAGTCAATGCTGTGTCTAAATTTGATGCCTACCCAATGCCTCGTATTGATGAGTTGCTCGATCGGTTAGGCACTGCTCGTTTTTACTCTACACTGGATTTGACAAAGGGTTATTGGCAGATCCCCTTGACACCAATTTCACATGAAAAAACTGCTTTCTCCACACCGTTCGGATTACACCAATTTGTGACACTTCCCTTCAGTTTGTTTGGGGCTCCGGCCAAGTTTCAGCGCCACATGGACCGAATCCTCAGACCGCATTTGGCTTATGCCGCTGCCTATTTGGGTGACATCATCATATAAAGCAATGATTGGCAGCGGCATATGCAGCATCTGAGGGCGGTTCTGAGATCGCTGTGACGGGCAGGGCTCACAGCAAACCCTAAGAAGTGCGCGATTGGGTGGGTGGAGGTACGGTATCTGGGGTTCCACTTGGGCCATGGGCAGGTGCGTCCCCAAATTGACAAGACGGCGGCGATTGCGACCTGCCCAAGTCCCAAGACCATAAAGGGGGTGAGACAGTTCCTGGGACTGGATGGCTATTATAGGAGATTTGTGCCTAACTATTCGGACATCACCAGCCCGCTGACTGATCTCACTAAAAAGGGAGATCCAGACCCGGTCCAGTGGATGGAGCAGTGCCAACAGGGGTTTACGCAGGTTAAAGCGTTAAGGGGCGCTTTTACATGCACCTAATTTCTCTCTCCTTTTTGTGTTGCAGACGGACGCTTCAGACAGGGGGCTGGGGGATGTACTCTCGCAGGTGGTGGAGGGGGAGGAGCGCCCAGTGCTGTACATCAGCCGCAAGCTCTCTTTGATGGAAACAAAGTACAGCACTGTGGAAAAGGAGTGTCTGGCCATCAAGTGGGCGGTCCTCACTCTCCGCTACTACCTGCTGGGGTGGGCCTTCACCCTCTGCTCAGATCACGCCCCACTCCAATGGCTCCACCGCATGAAGGATACCAACCCGCGGATCACCCGGTGGTATATGGCTCTCCAGCCCTTTAAATTCAAGGTGGTCCACAGACCGGGGGCGCTGATGGCTGTCGCCGACTTCCTTCCCAGAAATGGAGGGGGAGTGGTAGACAGGCCGGATGGCTCTCCAGCCTGAGTCAGGCAGAGGGGATATGTGGCAGCGGGGGTGTGGTCGAGCGTCCGTCCAGAGAAAGCAGTAAGGGCGCTGACACCTGAGCTAAATTATGTCTTACACCTGTCTCAGACAGGGAGAGAGAGTCTGGCACAAGAAAGCCCACGGTGCTCGAGAAGCTGTTGTGTTTACCCTATTGTGTTGGTGAAGCTAATGTGTTTAAGTGACTACGTGCCTGTGAAGCTGATGAGTTTGTGAAGTTGTAAAGTATTGTAGTGGCCGATTCTTCCTTTTGCTGTGAAGTCTTGTTACACTTATGTTCTCCACTTGGTTGAGACATCCAGGATAAGCACACAAATGCACCATTGTGAGTAAAGAAACAGAAAAATACAGATCTAAACCAAAACCAACCAAGCTACTGTACAGCGTTCCTCCTTCTCACTTGTAAACAGTGCTGCTCTTTCGGCTGTGACGTACGTGTGTCAGTTCTCGCGTGTTTCAAATGCCAATGCGATTACGTCTCAAGTGCATAACGCTGCAGAACAAACCTTTTTCCACACCAAAAGTGATCGTGCCGCTTTAGAAGACATTACTTTAACAGCTGGAGTCATATGATGACGTTTATGCTGATTATCTGTGATTTTTGGAGCTTCAAAAATCAGATCACCATCCACTTGCATTTTTAAGGACCTACTGAGCTAGGATATTTTTCAAATTTTCTTCAAATGTGTTCTGGTGAAGAAAAAACTCATACACACCTGGGATATCATGAGGGTGAGTAAATAATGAGAGAATCTTAATTTTTTGGGTGAACTATCCCTTTAAAATCATTTTTTGCTTCAGCACTTAAAATAATTAAAAAAAATGCCAAAGCAACATCAAGCATTGGAATTCTATGTAACAAACACAAGTGGAGTGATACAAAGTGTGAAATGTTCCAGTGGTGTTTTTATGAAATATCAGCAATGGAGCTCTTGGAACGTCACTTTTCCAATTAAATTAGTTGACTATAGAACTAAACTGTAACTTAGAATGGATTACTTAAATCTAGATTAGTAGGATTTTGTTATTAAAATTTGATTCTTCCTATTTTTCCTTAAAGGAAAGTTCAGCTCAAGTAAAAAAAAGTCAGGAGGTTACATTATGGGAGGAAAGGAGAGAGAGTGGGTTTAATTATTTGTTTATCGATTAGACTAGAGCTCATGGTGTATTGCACTTTTAAGCAAGGTGTTTTCAAGTGAATATTGACTTGTATGTGGGTAGTATGGAGAAAATGATCAAAATCGAGTACCAGAGACAGAGTTTGACTTTTTATTTATTGATTTAGGCAATATTTGTTAGTTTTATGGAAAGTTCCTCTAATGTTTGCAGAATCTAACATGTAAATCACTTTGTGCAAATTTGTTCTAATGTTTGCTGAATGTAGCATGACATTACAACAGCACATTCTTTATGGGTGAATACTCACTCTTGGGTGGTTGAGGAATCTCTTTAACCCTATGAAAAAAAAAAATATTGTATTAAAACAATCATTCAGCCACAAAAATACAGTACACAATAACCAATATCAGTATCATATTAAAGGAAGAGTAAAACTGGAGCAAAGTCCAGGAAGAGATTTTAAAGCAATAGTTCACCCAACAAAGAAAATGTAGTTATTATTTATTCACCCTTATGTTGTTCCAAACCCACAACTTACTTTCTTATGTGAAAAACAAAAGGAGCTACTTCCCACAGATCTTTTCCATTCAACAACAATTCATAGTGTCTACGCCTGTCAAGTTCCAAAATGGAAAAAAAAAAAAACATTATAAAAGTACCACAAAATTAGTCCATATGAGTGCTCAAGCACTATATTCCAAGTCTTCTGAAGCCATACTGTAGCTTTGTGTGAGGAACAGAACAAAAATAAAGTTGTTATGCATTGAAAATATTTCCCTACACTAAAGTTCTCAAATCTCATTCTATAATATTTGGAATGCTCAGACTGGCATAATGCGTTTGGTTATGGCACAAGCGAAAAGGCATTTGCTGTCAATGTGAAAAAGTTATAAATTTACATTAAAGGTGCTATATGTAAGATTGACAACAAGCGTTTGAAATGGGTACTGCAGTCCAAATTCAAAATATTGGAGAGTTGTCTGCCCCGCCCCAGACTCGAAGCTCATGCGGGTTGCCAGAATGTTGACACTCAAATTAGCCAACTCAGCATCAATTTTAAAGGATTTTTTAAAGGAAGTCTCCATCTTCCAAAGGCATCTCCAATATTTATTCTTTTATTACTACGCCTCTGGTCATGGTGGTTTTTAGATGGATGGCGAGGCTTTTCAGGTCGGGTGGAATCTGTTATCATTGATCCAGTTAGTTTGCCGGCTTCCATGGCAGCAGCATGCAGTGTTGTTTGCCTGCAAACTTGTTCAAATCTGTGTCTAAATACTATTGGTGTGTGGGCAGTGGGCGGGATCACACAGGCCAAAACATAAACAGAAATTCCGGCCCGGAATACAAACTTCAGTGTAGAATATACTGGCTGTAGCATTGTTATCGGAGAAGCCAGAATTTCAACTTAGCATGTTTCCTAATTCTCTAATGACATATTATGGTCATTTTATGATTTAGTACAGTAAAAATATTACATATAGCACCTTTAAGAAATTTAACATTTTAAATCTAAAAAAGTTTGCTAGATTTACACTGCTAAATTAAAGTGTAAATGTGTCATCACAGTCTGTGAAAAGGGTCCATTACGACTTACATTTTGGTCTGTTCCTCACACAGAGTTATTGTATGGCTTCAGAAGACTTGGAATATAGTGCACAAGACATATGGACTACTTTAATGGTGCTTTGTGGTGTTTGTTGTCCCTATTTACTCATTGTTTAGAAAAGAGCTGCGTGAAGATTGTTAACATATTCTCCTTTTGCTTCCCATGGAAAAATAACGACATATGTGTTTGGAACAATATGAGGGTGAGTAAATAATGACAGAATTTTCATGTTTGGGTGAATTATTCTTCAAATTAATTCTAAACTATAGTCCCCAGCATCCCTAGCACTCACATCTCCTCCCCCTCCAGCAGTCTCCTGTAGGTGGCGATCTCCATTTCCAGGTTCTGCTTGATACGCAGGAGCTGCTCGTAATCCGTCTTGGTACGCTGCATGTCCAGGCGCAGCTGCGACAGGTTGTCCTCCAGCTGGGCCAGGGTCGCCTGCAGTCGCTCCATCTCCTGGGTGTACTTCTGCCCTGTCTCGCCCAGGTTACCCTCCAGAGCTGCCACCTGCGGGGAGAGGAGGGGTTACAAATAAGAATATTTTAGTCAAAGCTGTGACTTAGTGGTTAATGCACATGCTCCTATATATTGAGCTGTGGTGCTCGTGTGGGCAATGCAAGATCGAATCTGGCTTGCAACATTTCCCAATCCCATTTACCATTTTTCTTCCTGTAATTTCCTGTCCTATGACTCACTGTCCTTATAAATGAAGACACCATAATGGTCAAACATAACAGGAATAGTTCACCCAAAAGTTTAAAAAATCTGTAATTATTTACTCATTCTATGTCACTCCAAACCCATTTGATTTTCTTTCTTCTGTGAAACACAAAGGGGAATTTTTAAAAAGTCTTCAAAGGGTTTAACTTTCATATAATGAAAGTGAATAGTTTGTCAATTTTGAAAAAAAAAAAGGCAAACCCCCCCAGCTAATCGATAAGACTTTTGCATTATATTCCATGTCTTCTGAAGCCTTACGATCCCTTTGTGTGATAAAAATAACTAAATTTAATAAACTCTGTCAATCAAATATGACAGCTACGTAAATAAAGTCAAACCCAGTGTTGGGGAGTAGCTAATTACAAATAGTGACGCTACTAACTTAACTACATTTTTCTGTAGCTTGACAGTTGCTCAGCTGCTTTTAAAAGAGTCTAGCTTTTGCAGTAGCGAACTACTTTTTCCAGCAAGTAGCGGTGTAGCGTGACCAAATGCTACATCATGTTTTGGTCAGATTATAACTAATAACCTTAACAAAACTTTTTTATACTATACTTCACACTTTTCAGTCCTCCTGGTGTTCCCAGGTGTAGCCTACTTCCCTAAAGATCAAATTTTTAAGACAAACTCTCCTTGGGCTGATGTTTTGTGCTTGTTACATAATACTGATTATGAATAATATTTTAATAGAGGCTTGTTTCTCCCCTCAACTGTGTTCATGTTCATTGTATTTTCTGACATTTTTGCCATTGACACACAAGTTTCAGCTGTACAGGTCACATACAGAGGTTGCTCTACAAAAATCTTCCAAACATTTAGAGGCATTTTTAAAATCCTGGCCAGATGCTTTGTTCAGGTCCAAAATAGAGGACGTTTGATAGAAGATTGTCGCATAATAATACATGCCATAGTAAATTATTATATGAATTTTATTTATTTTAGGCCTACATGAAAATATTAGTTAATTAAATGCTAAGACATTAAAAAAATCAAATAGTAATGCATGATAGTAATTATTTCTCTCGCTGCTCCAACACACAGATAATGAGAAGCGAAATAAACATATTCAGAACAGAAAAAGGCAGTAATAATTTTAATGCTGTTGTGCTGTCTATAACAAAGTGTCTAAAATATTGCTTGTTTCATAGAATAGAATGGTGTTCTTTTATCAATTTGTACATCTTGTAAAAGTAAACAAACTGTGGTTGGTCACTTTACATCACCATCAGTCCAGACGTTTTTCCCATAGAAGTTTGGCTTCTATGCAATAAAGTTAATGGTGTCTGATCTTTTCTGTTTTTATTTTATATTTTGCATTTTATTTTATGGCCATTATTAACTGTATTAATGTTACTATTCATTAAATGTATTACATACATTACATTTATTTAATTAATACATTTATTAATAAATGTTATTAGTGTAAATGTTGTTAATAATATTATTGGTTTGATAGTAACATTGTAAAAAAATATTGCCTCATTAAGTACATTCAATGTATACTGAACAAAAATATAAATGCAACATGCAACAATTTCAAAGATTTTACTGAGTTACAGTTCATTTAACGAAATCAGTCAATTTAAATAAATTCATTAGGCCCTAATCTAATCTAATCAATGTATATGGAAAATTTCTGGGATCTTTCATTTCAGCTCACGAAACATGGGACCAACACTTTACATGTTTAATTTATATTTTTGTTCAGTGTAGCTAGCTACTATTTGATAGTACCTTGTGTATATTAAACTACTTTGAAACTACTTTTTCAAAAGAGTAACTTGACTGTAGCTTAGCTACTTTAAACTATGAGTAGCTTGTAGCTTGTCAAACAACAGTTTCAAGGTAGCTTCCCCAACACTGGTCAAACCTTATTTGTTCTTGTGACATGACTTAATGACGTTTGGTTTAAGAGACAATGAGAACCATGAAGTTTGATGTTATCTATGTAGATGCCATATTTGATTTACTGAGTTAATTTGATTTGAGAGGGAGTAATGACTTAAATGTCATTCTGTACATTGCACAAAGTGAACATATGCCTTCAGAAGGCTTATATACTGCATGAGTTGCATCAATTACTTTGACTGTGGTTATATTGTCCTTTTTTGAGCTTGACAGACCGGAATCACTATTCACTTGCATTATACTGCAAATAAACCCTGTGTAGTCTTTGTGTTCCACAGAAAAAAGAAAGAAAGGTTTGGAGTGACATTAGTGTGAATAAATAATGACAAAATTTAATTTTTTGGGTGAACCATTCCTTTAAAAAAAAAAAAAAGGTCAATTGTTAAGCAGTTTCAGCTTGGTGATACAAATTTCATGCATGTCCAGACCCAAAGGAATTGTTGCATGATGTAAAGTGTTACATCATTAAATATTTGAAAATATGGCAATATGAGTATATGCATGTGCGTGTTTGGTGAATAATTACAATGAATCTGAAGCTATTTCATCTGTCAATTAGTCAATCCAATTTACTTTACACGTTATTGTGTTTAAACTGCCATCCACCGGTTGCTGATAAGGTGAGCCGTGGGTATAGATAAAAAAAAAAAAGCTTCTCTTGCTACTGGTCACATGCAGATGATGTGGAAGAGTTTTAAATTAACACATACAGACCTCTGTTCATGCAAAATATTTAATACACTGCTGTATTACCCTCCCAGTTTATGAGTTAATGAAACTTTAATTCTTCCGTGGAACACAAATTAAAAAAAAAAAAAGTTTAAGCTGCTCTTCTACAAACAATTGAAGTATATGGACACCAGAGGCTGTCAAGTTTCAAAAAGGATATCAAAGCACCATAAAATCACTTTAAAAGCACTATTAAAGTAGTCCATCTGTGCTATGTTCTTCTGAGTCTCGTAATGGACCACTTATATTGTGCATTTATGCTTTTATTTTATGGAAAAGTGCAGCATACACATTGTGCAAAAGATCTTTTGTGCTTCACAGAAAATTTTCATTTTTGGGCCAACTGTTCCCATAGGCATTAAAATGTATAGTGCATGTATGTGCTCACTTGTGCCTATTTATTTTTAATGTATGGTTACTTATGCTACTTATATCCTGATGCATGCATACTGTATAAACTTGCAGCTTGTGGTTGTTTGTTTATTTGGTAATTTGCCTATATGTGAGTGTGGGAACATACACACCCAAAATAACTGTACTAGCTGTGACACTACTATGAAACAGACCCATATGTGAACTTACACCTTGCCTTATTTACTCAATCATAACCTGTTTATAGTAACTACAACTGAGGAGCTGGGAGCGATCTTGGATTGGCATGAGACCGAAAGGTCATTGCAACAAGCAAACCTGTTTCTCAGCTAAACTTTTGATGGAAATATCTTTTTTGGAGATCTTAGAGCCAGAAGCATATTTCCAAGTGTTCCACTATGGTGGCTACTGACCCCTTTTTGAAGTCATTATCTAGCTGTTATCCAAAAACAAACAATGTCGATGTGCCGTGCCACTTACATTTTACTTGTGGAAGTAAGTACAGGCATGAGATAGAGTATTTATGGTCTGGGTCATTAAATTGCCTAGATGTAAAGGGCAAGGTTTTACATTCCATGGCTAAGCTGTAATTGTATCTACATTGGCCAGCACTTTAGAAGTTCACTCAGAGAGCAGTAATGGTCTTTAAAATGTTCCCCTGCCTGGTGCTGACCTGTTTGTGCAGGCTCTCCAGTTCCACTTCGAGGGTCTGCAGGAAGCGCTGTCTCTCAGTGAGTTCACTTTGAGCCCCTCTCAGAGCCTCGTTACTCTCTCGCACCTGTGTCTGCACCATGTCCAACTATATACAAAATACACACACGTATTCAGTGGATAAGTTACTCGAGTGTGAAAGACCACCTTGCAACATAAGAAAACGTAATGCATTCGGTAAAAGGTATTTTGTTGATTTAAATGTTACACAAATTCTTGTCTAACATCATAAAACCCTTATAAAAAGTACTGTGATGTTACCATGGTAAAACAGTGGTATCAGTGGTAATAAAATGCCTTTAAAATGTACCATTCCTATACCATGGTATATACTGTACATTGCATCAGTGTGCTTAGTGGTCTTTTGACGTAGGTGTGTTTACATTTTAATTAAAATGTATTTGTCATTGTTATCTTTACTAAAAATAACTATATTTGGGGACCCCCCATAATGAATACAATTTTTACTTGGGAATTGAATTGCTATTTTAGTAAAGATAATAATGACAAATATTTATATATTTACCTAATGCCTCCCCTCCCCCCCACACACACACTTTCACTTGATATTCATGATTTCATGATTTTCACCCAAAAATACAAAACATTAAAAATAAAATAAAATAAATACAAAACATGTATAACTATGGTAACGTCCAAAAAACATGGTAATTCCAAAGTTTTTTTTTTTTTTTTAATTCCTTGAAATGCAATGTGAGTACCGTGGCTTCACTAACAAAACAAATAAAAAACATGGCATTAGCGTGGTTACATGTCCAAAAAACATGGTAATACCATAATATTTTTGAAATTCCTTGGAATTTTATGTAAATACCATGGCTTCACTTACAAAAAAATACAAAACAATGCATTACCATGGTAACATGTATGAAAAACATGGTAATTCAACAGTATTTCTGAAATGCCTTGAATTGCAATGTAACTACCATGGCTTCACTTACAAAGATACAAAGCATTAACATGGTAAAGCCCAAAGTATACTTCGGTCAGACACGAAAGTGTACAGGATGCGTGACACAAATCTCATCATCAGCAGCGTGCTCGAGCACTGAAGATTTTCACTAGATTTTTCTAACCACGCATCTTAAAACACGCAGAATGTACATGAGCCTGGAATTATTTACTCAAATTAGTGGATCGACGAGGTGGCAATAGTCATATTTGAGCTGATGCTGTCACGTAGACACACTAGAGGAAGAAGTTATCGCCGCTAAATAACAGGAGGTAAAAACAACAACAGCAGAAGTTCATGTCAAGTGCGCGTGTGTGAGGATGTCTGGAAATACCTGCATTTGTATAACTCCAGTCTGAGGGAATATAACGACATCTTTATGGGTCTAAACTCCTGAAGAGAAATTGTCCTGCATCTCATAGCAGTCGTAACGTCAGTGGTCTTACTCGACCCCCCTCGAGCGGGATTCGAACCGGTGTCAACTGGTATGGGGGGGCGGGTGTGCCAAAGAGGACGCTAAAGGCTACAGTCTCACACATCAGTGGCTAGTGCGCCTCTTGAGGCCAGGGTAGTGAGGTTTACACATACCACACAGCTATCACGTACCAGCTGGCTCCTGTTACAGTAATACACTGTATTTTTTAAATGCCATGGAATGCAATGTAATTACCATGATTTTACTAACAATAATAATAATAATTACCATGTAACATGTCCAAAAACAAAACATGGTAATAGTACAGTAATTTTTAAGTGTATTAGAGTGCAATGTAAATACCATGGTTTAACTTACAAAACATAGGCCTCTTATTACCACAGTACCACATCCAATAAACATGGTAATACCATGTTTTTTAAATACCTTGGAGTATCATATAAATGACATAGTTTTACTTACAAAAACAATACCATGGTAGTAACATGGTACATGCCCAAAAAAACATGGTAGCATCTTCACAAAACATGGTAATCCCAATTGAAATGTGAACAAGGCTTAGGGAAATCTAAATGTGAGCTGGCAGTCATGGTATTGGCCTTGACCCTGTTACCTTGAGTAAACCGACCTTTTTACGGTACCAGTTCTCAGTCTCCTCCTTGTTCTTCTGGACGATGCCTTCATACTGAGACCTAAGCTCAGCCAGAACAGTCCCCAGCTCAGGTCCGTGGGCCGCATCCACCTCTACATTGACTTCCTCTTGAGCAATTCGTCCCCTTAGGCTGTCTATTTCCTGCAGAGGTGGTGAGACAAGAAATGAGAGACAGATAAGGAGACACAAATGTTATACGACTAAACAAATTGCATGATGGTTTACTGTGGAACTAATATAAACTGTCATTCCTTGACAAATTAGATATTTTAACATGTTTGAGTAGGTAAAGTGTGTGTGTGTGTGTGTGTGTGTGTGTGTGTATTCTGCGTTTGAACATGGGTATGGTTTGAGACTATTTGTATGAGTATTTGAGACCGTACAGAGTGAATGTTGGGAATTTGACACCACGCAGTGGCACAAGGTAGGTGGAAGCTACTTCATTATTAAGTTCTTGTGAATGAATATTTAATAGTGTTGATCTCATGTTGCACTGAAAGGGACCGCACAGTGTGTCGCTCACATAAACAGACAAACACTCTTGTTACTGTATATTATGTATATTTACAACCACAGCACCGCACCCTTCTCTCCAAATATACCCAGAGATTAAGTGTGAGAAAGTGTTAACTGTATTAAAACAGAACTTCGTAAATATTACCTGAGCTGGTTTTTCTTATCTTACTATGAAAACCTTTGCAACAGTTCCCGCTGAGTCAGATTAAGGGCTGTTAACACTAAAAGCATTTTATTTATTTATTTTGCTGTTTTTCTATGTAAACGTGCACTAGATGGAGGTTTTGGACCATGTGTCACGATTTTAAAGCATCTCATGCATAGATTCTGTGTCAAGTTAAAAAGAACTTTAACTGTTGCAATCATGAAAAACGCTAGGCATCTGCTATATCCATTGTCCTGCATCTAGCTTTTTTTTTTTTGTACAAGAACGTGTTCTGTCTGAATGGTACCATAACATCTTTCTTTATTTTTTGTCAAAGCACCAATTAAGGCCCGGAACATACTCAGCACAAGCATGTGAGCACAAATGTGTAATTGCATTCTGAAATGTGTCTAAAATCACGAAACACCTGTATACTCTTATATCCGTTGTGTAGCTTCTAGTTTTTTTTTAGTGCAAGAATACTTTCTGTCTGAACGGCACCTTACCTTAACACCTTTTTTGATGTTATGGAACATATTCAAGAACATGAGCGCAAATTTGTCGTTGCATTCCAAATGTGTCAGAATGTAATTTAGGTCACATACACACTAATCCATTTTCATTTGAAAACACAATTTTCAGTTTCCTAACATCATCATTTTCCAGAGAGTGCTAAAAGAGAGCGTTTATGAAATGCTAAATTTTTGGTGTCTGAAAATGCTGTTCCAATGTGGATGAGTAGTGTAAACATAGAGAGATCAATGTGATTTTAAACGAAAATGTATTAGTGTGGACCAGGCCTTAGAATATTATTGCAAGGTGCACTTGAACAGAAATTACCGCAAATTGTCTACTTCTATGGTAAAATAGTCTGCTTCTTGGTGAGCAAATTTGTTAGCGAGTTAGCTAAACTGTCTACATGTTTTTAGCTTGCTCCCTGAATAATAACATATCTGCCTGAATGGCACAGACATTTGAAGGTGACTCAATCGCTAACATTTGTTATCACTACAGTAATGCAAGAACACATATTCACACATATAATATGGTAATGCACATTTGAGTTAGTAAAGCATTCACGTACAGTAGCATTTGCGTTCTTGAGCAGAGTATGTTTCTGCCCTAAAAACAACAATCAACAAACATTTGATTCAATGCCAGAAGGGTAGCTGGGAGCAACATCTTAGATTGCATCAGACAAAAGAGCCTTATGGATTGGGTTACAAGTGGCTCTAAGCATAGCCCTTGTCTATCAAAGACAATAGAGGTCACGGTTTGAGACTCTTCAAGGGTTTACAACGCAGTCACGGAGCTATACATCCGTTCCCCCTGTCCATGTGCATGGAAAAGGGGAACATGAGTTGCTTTATATGAACAGACACTCTGTCAGTAACTTCATGGAATGGACAAAACAATTTTGATTGGAACTCTTCCTACTGTGGTTTGTGTGTACTTAAAATGCATCCTAACCAGACACAACGTGAGAAAGCCTCAAGCAAAAGGACATTTTGTCAATTGCTTGGTTTATATTTTGAAGCATCTTGCTGGGTAGCCCACCCACAGTGAATTCCCATTGGTTCAAAAATCCACCCCTCATAACTACACATTAAACAATAAATATCTTCTTACTGGCTGTGATTCTGTCTAGTTGCACTGCAGTTTCGCATTCAGTATAGACAGACAAATTGCTTGTTTCTGGAAACTTGTTGTTTTTCACCTGGTTGGGACACTGTGTTAATGTACACGTTCGTGGTATCTTTTAATTGATTTGTGGACTAAAGGAATGTAGGAATGAGGAATTGTCACTGTA
This sequence comes from Myxocyprinus asiaticus, assembly GCF_019703515.2. Taxonomy (NCBI): domain Eukaryota; kingdom Metazoa; phylum Chordata; class Actinopteri; order Cypriniformes; family Catostomidae; genus Myxocyprinus; species Myxocyprinus asiaticus. Next base: position 25,806,315 of record NC_059385.1, on the reverse strand, counting down.
AAGTCAGGTTTAGTCATGCCATTTGTGTGCAGAGCTCTGACCTCCTCGTGGTTCTTCTTCAGGAAGTAGAGTTCCTCTTTCAGGCTGTCCAGGTCTCCACGGAGTGTGGCGATGATCTGGTCATGGTCTGACTTTGCTTTCTTTAGGGCCACACAATCCCTCTCCACGGACTGACACATGGCATTCTCTGTCTCCCACCTAGAAAACAAGAACACATACAGTCCATACCTCCTAAAGTACCTCAAAAGATGTTTCAAAGATGTTGAGGAAGTCATACACTCACTTGATTCTGAAATCATCCGCAGCCAGCTTGGCGTTATCGATCTCCAACATGATGCGAGCGTTCTCCAGAGTTTTCTTTCTCACCTACAAGATATAGCACATTAAGGTGCACATAATTGTACATTTCTTTATTATTTCTCCAATACATTAAAACCACCAATCTCATAGTCATAGTGAAAGTGTAGTTTATTATTGAAGACGTAACTATGCTTGGTTTTACTAGGATACAATATTATTTACCAAAAGTAACTTCTAGCATATTTTCAACATGAACAATGCCCATGAGGCAACCTGGTTTCTTAGCTGAACAGCCATAATGGCTAACATGATCACACAGGAAATCGACATGTTGCTTCCAAATGTTCATGTACCATAAAATCGACCCCATTCTGATGAATTACTGACAAGTCTGCATCAATTTGGAGGTGTTCATCTTTTCCTCTGGTTCTACTGATGGAGACCAGGAAGTAATCACATACAGATAAATAATGGTGTGCGTGATTCGGAGGTTACATTTTTGCTGTAAAATTATATTTTTACTCCACTGATGTTTAGGTTAAGGGTTGGGGTTTGGGTTAAGGGGTAGAGTTAATAAAATGTGCATTCCTATTTACTGTATTACATAATTTGCATCTAAAAACAACTCGCTTTTGGCGCCACTCTGTGGACGTTCAACAACAATTCCAGCTTCAGCCACAGGGGGCAGTGGTTCAAATTTTGGTAAGCACAGACTGATTTCAGCATCAGAACTTTCATTAGTGACAGCGGAACGAAGCATCTCACTCATCTTGACTGGGGTTTGAACCTGGTACCACTGGGTAACCACTCAAGAGTTTTGACCATAATACAACTGCTTTTATGCATATATTCTATCAGACTGTGTTAACCCTGCTGAAAAGACCAGCTTAGACCAGCAAGAAGTTCTATGCTGGTTCGAGCTGGTTTATGATGGGTAGTGTTAGTTTGGCACTGGTCTAGCTGGTGGACCACCATGACCACACTATTCACCTGCCAAAATGGTGATCAACCAGTATGGTCTTTCTAGTGAAGCTGGTTGACCAAAGATGTTTTGCTGGTTAAGAAGTTAAGAAGTCAAGAGGGGACACCAGCATATTTGCATCTTGTCAACAGGGACATTCTAGTCTAATTAGACATTACTTTCCTTCTTTGTTAAAGGGTAACTGTTCAGTCCAAGGTGAGGTAATCATTTAACAAGCATGTCAGAGGCATGGTAATGATCAGAGGCATTGCTGAGCAGACTTTTAAAGCATGTGTATACTTACCAAGAGAAACGCTAACAAACATTTGTTCAGGAAACACAAAACACCATAAAAGTATTTAGCTTGTGTTAAGTTAATGTATATATGTTGCTGAAAATCGATGCACATCTTTGTTTGTGTGGTATCAGGATAATTACAGAATGTGCCTTGTTAAAGTCACGTGTGTAATTTTTGTGCTACTAGCGTTTCCAAATAAAATTTCCACACAGGTTTCCCAAACACTCCCCCCATCTGACATTGGTCATCAAACAGACACCACTGGTTGAGCCAATGTTACTATGTCAAGATGGTCGAGAGGCTCAAAAGAAAAAAAAGAAAAAACAGAACAATGTTTTGATAGCACCACAGAGCCACAGTTTTTACACTGTTTGAGGGAGTCAACCTACAAATGCCGAAATTATAGTTTACCAGCTCTACCGGCAGTGTACAGTATTTAAACATTTAAAACACATGACCTTTAAAAGCTATTCAAAGCAGCTAGTACCCTAATATCTGGAATTTTCAGAATAACTGAGCACATACTTCCTGTTCTAGAGCGTGGGCTTGGGCCATCATGGAATCGATGTCGTGACCTTTGGGCACACGTTCCAGCATCAGTTGCTTGATTCTCAGCTCCAGGTCAGCGTTGGACTTCTCGAGAGTGCGAACCTTGTCCAGGTAGTTGGCCAGGCGGCTGTTGAGGCTCTGCATGGCCTCTTTCTCATTGGTGCTGTTTCCGTGCAGGCCGTTGAGGGACAGGTTGGACAGACCGTTCAGGTCCGACATGCTCATGGAGGAAGATCGAGACAGGGGCTTGGCGGCAGCGAATGAGACGGCAGCTTTGGATCGGGCACGTCCGCTGTCCCTCAGAGACAAACTGGTGAAAGAGGGCTGTCGACCCAGAGAGAAACTCCGTACGGACATGCTAGATGCCATGTTCTCTGTCGACAGGGATGACATGACATTCCCAAAATTGGTGAATCATTATATCATTATAGCTCAAAGAATAGCCCTATTTTTAAAATATCACCAGTATTTAAAGGGATGGTTCATCAAAAAATGAAAATTCTATCAGTAGTACAGTGCAGGTAATAATGAAATGTCCTTTTAAAAATTTATGAAAACTACCTTAAAAGTTCCATTATTTTGATACCTTACCTTGAGATACCTTACCTGAGATACCTAAAATATGTTTATAACCTTTTTGTGATGTATTGTTGTAACACCTGAGACTTTTGACCTAGCGGCAAAAGGTCACAAGGAGTTTAGAGGCTTTTAGTTTGTAGTTCTGTGTTTTCCTTGTCTAGTCTTGTGATATCCTGTTTCCCTCATGTTCATGTGTCTTGTTCTCATTGGTTTATTGTCTTGTTAACTTGTTATCAGTTCTGTTCTGTTGTTGGTTCCTATTTAGGAGTCTTGTTATCTTGTTATTAGTTTAATCTTGTCATTGGTTGTCTTTGACATGTGTTTCCCTTGTCAGTGTATTTTAGCCCTCTTGTTTGCATTGGTCCCTTGTTGAGTATTGTTGGTTGTAACTGTTTCAATGTCCCGTCTATCCGGTTCCTCATTAAGTCTAGTCATTTATGTTTGTTTTGTTCCGTTACCAGCACTGTAAATAAATTAAACTTGGGTTCACTCTTCAGTTACTTCGTCTCCATCTGTTTTCAGCCTGCCAGAATGTTACAATTGTAAAATACAGTATAAAGTAACAATAAGCAAAGAAAATCTTAATTTCATTGCACATCTCCACCCAAATTCAAGACTTCCAGTTTAAAACAGTCTGTAAACAAACAGGAGTCCAAGAATTTTCCATTGCTGTCTGTGCTGGATTTTACATCTAGAAGTAAATGTCCAAAATCTGTAAAAAATGACTTCTCAACTCTGGGCTGTTCACACCTTCCTAATCCATTTATCTCCTGTCATAAAATGATAACCCTCTGACAGTCTGCTACTGTTGAAGAACTCTGGGATGAAGGAGTCTTTTATGTTTATGTGGGATGCACATATATTTACATATATGTTATATATATATATATATATATATACACACACACACACACACACACACACACACACACAGTACGGTGCAAAGGTTTTAGGCACTTGTGAAAAATGTTGCATAGTGAGGATGTCTTATAATGTTAAATAATGACATAATAGTTTTCATTTATCACTTAATGTCATATAAATCCAGTAAACATAAAAAAGCTAAATCAATATTTGGTGTGACCACCTTAGCTTTTAAAACAGCACCAATTCTCCTAGGTACACCTGGACACAGTTTTTCTTGGTTGTTGGCAGATAGGATGTTCCAAGCTTCTTGGAGAATTCGCCACAGTTCTTCTATCTGTCTAGGCTGTCTCAATTGCTTCTGTCTCTTCATGTAATCTCAGACTGACACGATGTTCAGTGGGGGGCTTTGTGGGGGCCATGACATCTGTTGCAGGGCTCCCTGTTCTTCTATTCTAATCTTTTCTATTTGCAAAAGTAATGTTTGGGAGTCTAACATTTATATTTCCTGTTGACACACTAAAGATATAAATAACCATCTTAAGACAAATGCTTTTGTGAATGTTGTGTGTATAAATATATATATATATATATATATATATATATATATATATATATATATATATATATATATATATATATAGGGGGATTATACTAATAAACTTTAAATATAGAAACACAACAGATCTCAGATCAGTTGTAGAGTAGGAAATTCAACCAACACTCATATAAGTCTTACCGTTTGCCCAAAACAATGAACATTTTTAATTTTTAAAACAAGTTAATTTGAGCTAAAATGCTTATTTACTTTCCTTTTCTTGTTTGTTTGTTTTTTGTCAATTAAGTAGGCTATTAAAATTATCAAACAAAGCATAAAACTTAACTGAATGAAAAAGATCACATGATATGTAAATGGAGACTGCATTGTTGTTTTGTGTTGGCACATCAAACAATTAATTCAGCCACCTTCCTCTAATGCAGAGTCCGTTGTCTTGGAAACAATGCTGCTTGTGTTTTGTGTCTTCTACTGTTTGAGTTACACTACACAAGATAATACAGTTAGTTTGTAGATGCATTAGATTTTTAAATTAAAATTATTACCCATTACCCAAAAGTTCTTAATGAAACCGAAAGGAAGGATTTTTCCCAACCAACCAAGAATTCAGAATTACATCCTGTAGTTACTTTCTTATGATTCTTGCAATATAAATGTATACACTGATTTAATCAATTTACTATAAATGTAGGTATACCATGCTAATTCACTGTGAATCATATCATATTGAATAACATAGACATTTGGTATTAGAAGTTGTCATGAGGGTTGATCTATACAGTATGTGGTAATTGCATTAAAAAAGTGAAGGTTTCATACCTGTTGCGCTTGCAGGGGATGACTGCTTCTGGAGTGTGTGATGTGAAGAGTGCTAAACCGTGCTCAGTACCTAACAGTGCCTTCATATAGAGCTCAGGGCTGGGGGAGGGCTTACAGTACCTGGACACCTGTGGGAGGAGTCTCCTCCCTCACTCTCTCTCTCATACTGGAGTTATTCACATCGAGGAGGTGTAACTCAAGACACCAAAGATCACAGCATGAAATATTCAACAGCTTTCTGCTGTAACATGAATAAAGAGAATGAAGTAACAAAGCCAGCTCTATGTGCCTGCACGACAACATCTATGGCTGAACCCAAGGAGGCAGAACAGTGTTTACTGTACAATACATTCCTTATCATCCACGATTCTCCCTGAACTAGATCAGAAGGATAGCCAGTCTATTCAGGATTTTAGTTATCAGCGATTACAAACTGTGCTCTACTAAACCAAGACCTTAAAACTGATGCATAATAGTGATCTGGATTGATTTACTAAGGCAAGCATCACTGTTATTGATTTGCTTACTGATTTGAACAAACCCCAAACCCTCAGTATTAAACATTGGCATATAACTCATCTTAGCACTGTTTGTCCATTGGACAATGAAAAATATTTGAAATTGTGTGGTTTTTATCAAATAGTCTTACATGGAAGATGGACCCGGACCATACCCTGCTGAAAAGAAACAGCTTAAACAAGGCATTGTGCTGGTCTTTGCCAGCTACCAAGCTGGTTTCCGTTGGTCAAGCTGTTCTGCTTTGTTGGTTTTAGAATGGTTTGGGATACTTGTCAGCTAGTTAGGTTGGGAGTCCAACAGGCAGACCAACTAAACCAGTTGAATACCTGTTTGGCCATGCAAAGAAACCAACTTAAAACCAATTTAAATCAGCTGAAACGAGCAAACCACCTTTGTTTTTCAGCATCATGTATCTAGGAATCTTAATGTCACAGAGACAGTAAGCAACCACCCAGAACACCCTAGCAAACCACTTAGCAACGCCCTAACAACCACCCAGAACACCCTAGCAAACCACTTAGCAACGCCCTAACAACCACCCAGAACACCCTAACAACTGCGAAGCAACCCCTCACACTTTTCAAAACACCTTAGCAATCACTTAGAACCTGAGATTTGCAAAGGAATGCACCATTCATATTTTCTTCTGAAAATTAAAAGATTTAGTTTACAATAACAACTGTTAAGAACCACATAAAGTGGTTCTTAATGTGATGCACACTGAGCCACGCTTGTTAACTCTTTTAAATCTTCCTGTGTAAACACCAGCATAGCCTAATCGTTCACTTACAGTAAACGGTGACATGGGATCAGAGTAGTGTAATGAAACAGAGGTCTATTGTGCCATTAAAGTCTCATAAACACATTGAAATACTCAGATCTCACAAAGTTAGATTTTCAGAGCTTTAAAGACTACAGCCAAACAATATGACACCACTGAAATTGATTGGATTCACACATCCATGTTTTAGGTTACATGTTGCCTTGTGTCAGGGTTTGGTCCATATACGAAGAGAGAGGTTGCAAAATATGTGCAAAAGGGAATGGATATTTACAGAAGAGGTTTGGGTATGTGCAGATAATATAAATAAATGTGAATTCACATATTGCAAATAAAATTATATTGCACAATGATACAGTGGAAATGTTCTTTATTGAAGAGACCTAATGAGGCAGTCGCAAAGACATTTTTTTTTTTGCTTATAGGTTGCTTAGGAAACTTACTGGAGTTCTCAGTTATGTCTCATTAAAGTATCAACTATGTCTCTGATGTTTCTGCTAAAATCCCTTAGGAGAAATCAAAATAGACAAAAATGAGACGATTGTTTACATTAAATATGAGGTAAGAGATCTGCAAAAACATACCAAAATCTTTGACTTTTAATTACAGACTTTGGTATCTATAATTTTAGCACAGTTTGAGAAGTTATTGAGAAACACTAGAAGAGACACGTGAGATTATGCAGATCTGTTTTTCAGACTTAAGCCAAGGTTTCCATTTCCTGTCCATAAGGCCATGTCCACACTAATACGTTTTCGTTTGAAAAGGCATCTTTTTCTCTACGTTTTGGCCTTCCGTCCACACTGAGATTGCGTTTTTGTCAGCGAAAACCAAGCTTTTTGAAAACGGTTACATTTGAAAACACCTTCTTCACGTTGTAGTGTGGACTGGGAAATTGAAAACGATGACTTTGTTGTATTTGTTGTCAAGTGCCACAATCATGTGATCCATTCAACCAAAACAATCAAGATGGCGGCCCGTGTTATAGCGACACTGTTGTACCTGATATTCACTTTGATAGCGTTGTTAAAGATAAATGTTACTTTGTACAACAGTCACATTGCATTCCTTCTAAGGTGACGGAAAGTTTAATCTGAATTGGTGTCTGGCAACGGAACATGAGGACAATTGCGTTTCAGACCGTACATGCAACATGGACATGTGTGGACGAGCAAATTTTGGAAAATGCTTGAAAATGGCAGTGCTGACGGAGAGCGTTTTGAAAACGAAAATGCTGTTTTCATATGTATCCAGATTAATGTAGATGTAGCCTTAATCTTATCACTGTCTAGCAGTGTTGGGTAAATTACTCAAAAAAAGATTATCCATTATAGATTTCTAATTACTTTGCTTTTAAATTACTTTCTATAACTCATTTCACTGAAAAGTTTTTCCCGCTCAACAATTCAAAATAATCTTAATATTATAATGTCTATATATGCATTTCAGCTGTCACAGAAACACAAATACATATGAACATTCATGTAATCTACATGTATAATATTATTTAGAAATATGTTTAACCCAAGTAATGTACTTAAATGTAATTAACTTAAATGAACATCAGTAACTGTAATCTGATTGCAAGAATTTAAAATTTAATGTGATACACTACTTTTTTTTTACTAAAAAGTAATTAGATTACAGTAATTTATTACATTGTAATCAGATTACAGCAAACTGTTGTCTAGGAGATATTGTTCAGATATTAACAATATTAATTCAGATATTGTGATTTTTTTTATTTATTATTTCTCTTTCCTTTGCTGTGTTAATTATTCAGGAGAGAGATGGTCTGTGGGGAAAAAAATGGGCCTCATGATTGCATCCTCCTTCCTCTGGTATACTTCATGGAATCCTGAAATCCATAAGTTAAACACAAAATTTTATGCACCATGGCCAAACCTCAAATCCTTAATGTAATGAGCATGGTTAAGAGTTCACTGTATGATTGTTCCTCTCTTTTTTCACTCTCTTACTGCACTACGGGTGGGCAAAGAGACGAGTCCACAGGATGGAGACCTTACAAGGGAGGGAAAAGAAAAGCAAATTAACTGCAATTCATATCTGAGCCTTAAGAGCAGTTCTGAAGAACCATTTGACATCTGCAGATCCTCCCTCCTCGAGATTACTCAACACATTTTTGTTTAAGTCTCATCTCTTAGTCTTTGTTGAATAACATGAGGAGGTCTCTCACTTACTGTTTATCTCTCCCTAGGGGTATTTGTCATATTAAGTTCTTCTTTACAAAGTGTGGGGTAAAAGATTTTCAGAGCTGAAAAGAGTTTTGAATTGTTTGATGTATTACTGCCTGTCTCCAGTCCATAGAGGGATAGTTGTCCCAAAAATGAAAATTCTGTCATTATTTACTCAACCTCTCCTTTGTCTTTGAGCATTGCAATGCATCTCGTGCATGAGCGTAATGTTTTGACACTGTGTGGGGTTAAAAAACGGCAACTTTTAAAAACGTGTCAAAAATGAAAAATCTCTCATCATTGACTCACCCTCTTGATATCCCAGATTTGTATGACTTTCTTTCTTCTGCAGAACACAAACAAAGATTTTTAGAAGAATACTTCAGCTTTTTAGATCCAAACAATGCAAGTGAATGGTGATCAGAACTTTGAAGGTCCAAAAAGCATAAAAAGGCAGCATAAAAGTAATCCATAAGATTCCAGTGGTTAAATCCATGACTTCAGAAGTGATATGATAGGTGTGGGTGAGAAACAGATCAATATTTAAGTCCTTTTATACTATAAATCCACAATTTCACTTTCACATTCTTCTTCTGTTGTGTTTGGTGATTCACATTCTTTGTGCATACAGCCACCTACTGGTCAGGGAGGAGAATTTATAGTAAAAAAGGTAAACATGTATCTTTTCTCACCAACACCTATCATATCACTTCTGAAGACATGGATTAAACCACTGGAGTCTTATGGATTACTTTCATGCAGCCTTTTTATGCTTTTTGGACCTTGTATTTAAGTCAGCATTTAGAAATGAGGACAAAAGAGCTGTTTTGCTTATATGCCATATTAGATACTGAATATCAGTCAATAAGTGACAGTGCACTACTTTGCATGTCTCAGGCATTAGGTTATGTTATAAAAGGAAAGAGAGGATCATGTGGTTTTGACAGCCACCAACCTTCATGGATTTTTAATTCAAATAATATGTGGCTTGATTTGCAAGGTTTATGGACTCTGTAAAGTCTCGTCACGTTATAATATACTTTATAAAACGGATGTCCTGGATGTTGATTAGTCAATATATCGTTCCAGACCATTGTCACTCAAGTGCGTGTGTGTGTACATGGCTCCTGTGGTAAATCTGCCCTTTGTGTCTTCAGCTGAGACTAAAAACATATTGTGTCATTAAGCGTTTGCTCCAACTGCTCACCCCTCCTCAACACAAACCCACATTTGCATTCTTCCCTCGTGCCTCAATGATAATCATGTAAATGTTTGGTGAGGACAGACAGTTTATAACTTTACCAACACCTCCCTCGCTTGGCCTGTTGGACATCAACACGGAGCCAGCGATACATCAGGACAACACATGCCCATTTTCATAGAAAACATGAAATATGTGCCAAAAATGTGAGACAAATATAACAGATACATGACTAAAGAGATGGTACAGACATACAGAGCTGTTTTGTTTGTATGTGTGCGTGTGTGTGTGTGTGTGTGTGTGTGTGTGTGTGTGTGTGTGTGTGTGTGTGTGTGTGGGTGAGTTTGGGTGGTTTACGAGGACATTTTTTTAGGTTCTAAACTGGTAATTACAAGGGTATTATGCTATAAATGTTGTTTATGAGGACATTTCTAGTGTACCCATAATCCAAATCGCTTAAAAAAACATACTAAACTATGTTTTTTTGAAAATGTAAAAATGCAGAAAGTTTTTTGTGAGGGTTAGGTTTAGGGGTAGTGTTAGGGTTTTGGGATAGAATCTATAGTTCGTACAGTATAAAAATAATTATGTCTATGGAGAGTCCTCATAAGGATAGCCACACCAACATTGTGTGTTTGTCTGTGTGTGTGTGTGTGTGTGTGTGTGTGTGTGTGTGTGTGTGTGTTTTCTAATAATGGCATAAAAAATAAATCTAAATGAGTTACAAAAAGTTATTATACTGTATATTAGTCTATTCAATCCTTTTATGAGTGTGGGAAAAAAAAATTGGACTGGGAAGATGTTTCAACATCTGGAATGCTGAGGACATCTGGAATATCGCCACCTTGTGGTAACCATGGAACAAGACATTTCAATTAAGTTCTTAAAGTATTGCTCAGAGTAAATATTATCAGCAGTAGCCTTATGGGGTCATTTTGGGTACTTTAACAGCACTACTAATTCACAAACGTGCTAATTCATTACTGGTTTGTTATCCCTTGCTTTTGTATTGACATATCTTATTGGTTGTTACAACCAACTATCTCAGGAAGATTTATTTATTTATTTATTTAAGATAGGAGTCTATAAACTGTAGTGTACAGCTGTTTGCCACACACATTAAAAACTCAATGAGTTCATGTTCATTTGTACACTTACTTTGAATACTAAAATCTCAATACTCAAGCTCAAGTTTTATAAAATATGTCTTAAGAAAGGAACCTTTTGGCAGTACAACATAACAATATTAAGGCAGCTAATATACACTTGTTATTTTAATACTAATACAATCGAAACCTGTTTTATTTAATTAAGCTTATATAATATTAATATTAAATATTAATATTAAAATTTAAATATATAAAATTATATACAGTACATATTTAAACTATATAAATATTTAAAATGAATATTTAAATGTACTATTAATTTTTCTTTATTTTCTTTATTTTGTTTTATTGTTATTATTATTATTATTATTATTATTATAATATCATATTTGATTTGCTAGTGAATTAAAGAGAAGTGAAAACCGTGTAATTGGTAAAAGAGGAGAAATAATTCCCAAATCGTTGACAAATATAATCTGATATTCTAGACTTCGAATTTAATTATTTTTTATTATTTATTTATTTATTATTATTAGTAGTAGTAGTAGTAGTAGTAGTACTGTGATCGGGAGTTGTTTTTAATCTTGACCAGGATTTCAGGAATAAATTATGATGGAAAAAAGGTAAAAATGTGTGTATTAAAAAGTAAAACCAATACCTGAAATAAGCAACAGGGGGCACTAGTTAGCTTTAACACGGGTGCTATAGACACTCATGCACATGTATCTGTCCTTAGTGCTGGTTATTCATCTCTTTACTTTTTGTCCACAATTGTCTAACATTTATCTTAGCAGTTTCATGAAGTCAGGCATTGAGGTGTTTGAACACAGATCTATTAAATCTGTTTTACAGTAACACTCAATCTCTCATAATTGCAAGTGCAGTTCAAATACATATTTGCATCATGATTGGTCTCCTTATATCTGCACTGACAACATGTGAGAGGCAGGTGAACATACAGTGGACCCACCAAGTATCTGGACTTAAGCCACATTTATGTCTTTGCATTACATAACAAAATATCAAACCAAAACATTTCACACACACACACACACACACACACACACACACACACACAAAAAAGAAGAAGTAGTTAGTCTGGTTTTAAATGATAAAACAATTATATATTCTGTTCAAAATTAAGACAAACAGTATTTGTACATTTTCTGGTTGTCAAATGTTCTGGTTGAGGAACATGTCCATAGGTAATGTGCTAAACTACACCTGTGTGATTTTGATGGTAACTGATTTCATACATCCACTAAAAATCAACCTGACACCAGTTGGTTGGACGTAAATGAAAAAGGGCTCAGAAATGTGAAGTTAGTTCAGAGATAAGGTCTAGCATCATTTATTGGCAGATGGCTCTTGGTTTGATATTTCGGGGGCAGTGGTAACTCAGCGGTTAAGGCTCTGGGTTACTGATCAGAAGGTTGGGGGTTCAAGCCCCAGCACTGCCAAGATGCCACCATTGGGCCCTTGAGCAAGGCCCTTGACCCTATCTGCTCCAGGGGTGCTGTATCATGGCTGACCCTGCACTCTGACCCCAGCCTAGCTGGGATATGTGAAAAAGAAGAGTTTCACTGTATATGTGCAAATGTGTGATAAATATAAAGGAAATTATAAAAAATTAATTATCCAATGCAGTGAAATTCACACATTTTGAAGTGTGACTTTCATGTCCAAATACATTTAGGGCTACTTTACTCCAAGGAATTTACTTTTCTTAAGATATATCTCTCAAAAACAGAGTGAAACCTTATTTGTGGTAGTTTGTGTCAAATAATGCAAACTAAAAAGTGGAAACATTGTATAAATGCTGCATTAACACTGAGGTCAGTGAAAATCAGCTAAATCAATAATAGGACAGATCAGTGAGTGCAAAGTCAGGATATGACCCCTGACCTCACTTGACATCTGCTGACCTCTGTCACACTTGATTAGCCTGGACACACCCCTGCAATCTCCCTCTTACTTTCTGTCCAACAACATACTGTCCCCCTCAGACCAATAACAGTGATGCATTTACATTCACATTTCTGTCACCTCAGTGCTTTGTTACACTGAATATAACTGCCTTATTAACATTTATTTACATACAGTGGGGTCAATATATATATATACACACACACACACTGGTGGCCAAAAGTTTGGAATAATGTACAGATTTTGCTCTTATGGAAAGAAATTGGTACTTTTATTCACCAAAGTTGCATTCAACTGATCACAATGTATAGTCAGGACATTAATGAAATGAAAGGACATGTGAGGCATCTATTTCTCAAACTAGAGACTCTGATGTACTTATCCTCTTGTTTGGTTCTGCATCTGACCTTCCACATCTCTTTCTGTCCTTGTTAGAGCCAGTTGTCCTTTGTCTTTGAAGACTGTAGTGTACACCTTTGTATGAAATCTTCAATACAATTTCAAGCATTGTAAAACCTTCATTCCTCAAAACAATGACTGACTGACGAGTTTCTAGAGAAAGAGGTTATTTATTTATTAGGCCATTTTTGACCTAATATTGACCTTAAGACATGCCAGTCTATTGCATACTGTGGCAACTCAAAAACAAACACAAAGACAATGTTAAGCTTCATTTAATGAACCAAACAGCTTTCAACTGTGTTTGATATAATGGCAAGTGATTTTCTAGAACCAAATTAGCAATTTATCATGATAACTCAAGCATAAGGTGTTGGAGTGATGGCTGCTGGAAATGGGGCCTGTCTAGATTTGATCAAAAATGACTTTTTTCAGGGGGCATGGGTAGCTCAGCGAGTACTGACGCTGACTACCATCCCTGGAGTTGTGAGTTCGAATCCAGGGCATGCTGAGTGACTCCAGCCAGGTCACCTAAGCAACCAAATTGGCCCAGTTTCTAGGGAGGGTAGAGTCACATGGGGTAACCTCCTCGTGGTTGCTATAATGTGGTTCTCGCTCTCGGTGGGGCGTGTGGTGAGTTGTGCCTGGATGCAGCGGAGAATAGCGGGAAGCCTCCACATGCGCTACATCTCCGCAGTAACATGCTCAACAAGCCACATGAAAAGATGTGCAGATTGACGTCTCAGACACATAGGCAACTGAGATTCGTCCTCCACCACCCAGATTGAGGCGAGTCACTACGCCACCACAAGGACATAGAGCGCATTGGGCATTCCAAATTGGGGAGAAAAGGGGAGAGAAAAAAAAAAGACTTTTTCAAATAGTGATGGTGCTGTTTTTTACATCAGTAATGTGCTGACTATACTTTGTGATCAGTTGAATGTCACTTTGGTGAATTAAAGTACCAATTTCCTTCCGAAACAGCAAAATCCAAACTTTTGGTCGCCAGTGTATAACAGGAAATAAACCGAAAGTTTTAGGATTTTGAATTATGTACACTGCTTGGCCAAAAAAAAGTTGCCGTTTGGATTTAAATAATGGTTATGATCTGGGGTTGCTTCAGTTGGTCAGGTCTAGGCTCAGCAACGTTATGCAGCAATAAAATTAAGTCAGCTGAATACCTGAATGTACTGAATGACCAGGTTATCCCATCAATGGATTTTTTCTTCCCTGACGGCACGGGCATATTCCAGGATGACAATGCCAAGATTCATTGGGACAGGAGAGTCGAACCACTCCATAAAGTCTTCTCCAGCACATCCCAAAGACTTTCAATGGGGTTAGGGTCAGGACTCTGTGGTGGCCAATTCTTGTGTGAAAATGATTCCTAATGCTCCCTGAACCACTCTTTCACAATTTGAGCCCGATGAATCTTGGCACTGATGTCCTGGAATATACCTGTGCCGTCAGGGAAGAAAATATCCATTGATGGGATAACCTGGTCATTCAGTATATTCAGGTAGTTAGCTGACTTCATTTTATTTTAAAGCAACCCCAGATCATGACCATTATTTAAATCCAAATGGCAACTTTTTTCTTTTGGCCAGGCAGTGTATATACAGTATATACTTCTATATACATTAGCATATACTTTTTATAAAGGGTCATGCAAAGAAGCTCAAATCATGCTGGATAAAATGGATCATCAGGTTTTGCACAAACTTGTCGAGTCAACTCAAGAGCATGCTGTCCTTAAAGCAGAAAACGCAACTAACTATCTAAATAAATAAAATAATAATAATAATAAAAAAAACATTTCCACTGAAATTGTTATACTGATTAAATAATTTATGCTAAAAAATATTGTATTAAATAAGAAAAGCACAGAATAGAAGCATTTTCACTGGGAATCTCAGACTCTCTCTCACACTACATTGCATTGCCAAACTGTGGTCATTACAGTGTTTTTTTCTTATCTCTCCCCTCGTTTTATCTTAAGTCATTCTTTCCTGTTTGACCGGCTGTAGCGATAGGCCCGTCCCTGCGTTTACGCACACAGATGCTGCCAGGGTGTTTACTGTTTGCGTTCTTAAATGCACACAGTGACCACTTAGTAGAATTAGTCCGCTGATATCCAGAGCCCATCAAGAGGGAAGTGGAAGCGGTTTCACAGACTCTGAACGCAGTTCAGGTCCTTTGAATAGCTGCCAGTGCGCTCGGCCAGCGAGGCTCAAGCTAGAGACTGCAGATCATAGCTCAATTGAATCAATGATAAAGATCACTCGTGGTGAAATTGCAAACAGATACGAACAGATGTGTATTACACTGGGGGTCAGCACCTGCATTTGGCTTTCGTTCATTATGTGTTTTTTCTCTTTCTCTCTCTCTCTCTTTTCATGCAGTTTGTGTTTCCACTCTCAGAGTACAGGTTGCTTTTGTGCTTCAAAAGGAGCAACAGAGGCAGTCGAAATGTGAATGGACATGTCTGAGGGAGAGATCGCTATCAGTGACTCTGGAGAGGGGCTGTGTGTGAACACTTTAACTGCTGGCCAGCGTACAGCTGCTTTTAAGGCCACTGCTTTTAATATAATTTTCCATACTTAGAGCAATGTGAACCCTGGGTATAAAAAACACAGGCAATAGTGAAAGGCTTGAAGGAAAATTGTTAAAAGACAGAGAGAGATAATCAAGATGAATGACTTCAACTCAAAAAGGAGCACATTTCAAAGAATAGTTCACGCAAAAATAAAAACAATTCTTTCATCATTTACTCACCCTCATTCAATCCCAGATGTGTATGACTTTCTTTCTTCTGCTGAACACAAACAAAGATTTTTAGAAGAATATTTCAGCTCTGTAGGTCCATACAATGAAAGTGAATACTGACCAGAACTTTGAAGCCCAAAAAGCACACAAAGGGAGCATAAAAGTAATCTATAAGACTCCAGTGTTTAAATCTATATCTTGTGAAGTAATATGCTAAGTGTGGGTGAGAAAGAGATCAATATTCACCTCCATACCCAGTAAGTGGCAATATGCAGGAAGAAGGCGAATCACCAAAAATATAAGAAGAAGAATGTGAAAGTGAAAATGTAGATATATAGTAAAAATAAGACGTAAATATTGATCCATTTCTCACCCACATCTATCATATAATTTATGAAGACATGAGTTAAACCATTGGAGTCTGATTGATTACTTTATTGCTGCCTTTATGTGTGTTTTTGAGCTTCAGAGTTCTGGCCACCATTCATTAGCATTTTATGGACCTACAGAGCTGAGATATTTTTCTAAAAATCTTCATTTGTGTTTTGCAGAAGAAAGAAAGTCATACACATCTGGGATATCATTAGGGTAAGTAGATGATTTTCAATTTTCTTTTTTAGGTGAGCTATTCCTTTAAGTTGCATAAAATATGAGGCTATGGTTTATTTTTAGACTTAAAAAGGTATAACTTCAGTAATGACATTCTTGTTTTTTAGTTAATCAGTTTTTATTATCATAATTGTTATGATGTGTGCTAAGAAAATAGTGAGCTTTTCGTGTCTTTTTTGTTGTTGTTGTTTTTTCATATAAGAATTTAATGAAAGGGAGTGAATGACAATGGTATTATCTTTAGAACTGGTATTTCCTTTCATATCCTGAGGTAACATTTGTGTAACATACAATATGAATTCCAAATTAAACTTGGAGTAAACAACTATGTAATGTCTGTTGTGTTAGGACAAAGAAATCTAGTCTGGTTTTAATCTAATTTATTATTAAAACAAACCACTGACTAAGATTACAATGAACAATGTTCTCATTTATTCACCAGAATCATACAATATTCTGTATATTATAATAGCTTTGCTATTGTGGCATTTTAAATTGTGTACAGAAAGATTGTTTGAAGACTTTCATATTAATCCTTACAAATGCACTAATGTGGTATTTAAACGGAGAGTGGGTTTTGTATTATTTAATGGTGCTTTAAAATTGGCTGTGGAATCAGAAACAAACAAACAAAAACAAAAAATAAGAACAAGAACAAGAAAATAAAAATCAATACATGCTTGTGAAATAACTGTTATCATAACCAAATGCATATTGTGTTAAAGGCCATTCTCATCCTGCAGAAGTGCACTTACTTGATTGCACAACATCAGCTCTTGGCAACATTTTTGCTTTTCCACAGTTTCTATAAGTTTCCTCATCATATTTTTTATGTTGAATGGATGTGGTTAAAAAATTATACAGATAGTGACCAGAGGTCTTTAGAGTAGTGTGGGATGATACAATGATCAATGAATTTCTTGATTTGTTTTTATCAATTCAGAGTAGGTTTTATAACAGCATTTTTGTACCTGCATTTAAATAAAAATGTAAGTTGTTTTTTTAAATAATACCACATATTATCATCAATGTATAAAAATAAAATACAATTCAAAATTCAACACAATGTCTGTCTGTTCCAGGTGACAACCATAAAGACTTAAATGCTTGGATGCAAATGATAATGGTTTAAATGCATTACAAGGCTGTATCATTATCAATGATGTCAATTACAGTACTTTAACACAATAATTACACCAATTTACTCGTTATTAATGCTTCCTTTTTGTGAGAAAATAGAAAATAAATAGGTTTACAAAATATTAAACATTTTGAGGACAATGTTTTTTTTTTTTTTTTTTTGTAGGTTAATATGGTTGTTAATATGATTACATATTAATATTATTATAATAGGCTATTTGTTAACTACAAACCACATCTACTATGTAAAGAAATAAGTAACTGCTGTAATAGTCTGTCGGAATCATGGCATTGTTATTTCATACTATTGTAATGCATTCACGGATCATTCGTTAGGCTATAAATAAAATATTTTGATATCTAAACGCGTATGCATACAGTAGCCTATTGTTATGCAAATGAGCAGCGAAAAACTGTTATTGTATGGTAGATTCGGATTGAAATCATTTTGGGAGTGTATGGCTTCCGTAAAAGATTCACGGTGACCTGCAACGTGCTTATTACTAAAAGCATTTGGCAAAGAGCTGGAACTTAAATATCACAAGAAACAGCCTTTGTGGGACGCAAATAAATAAATAAATAAATAAAATAAAAAGTCTTGTTGCAGCCAATTATGAACCCCAGGAGAAACACCTTAGACTTCCGACCAAAGACATTTTGAAAGTCCTTTCTATCTGTTAGTGGCAGCGCCGAAGTTGTTGATCACTATGCAAAACAGCGTGATGAATATGCATGAAGGGGCTCCGGTAATTGCACGTCAGCGTGGCGGCACCGCTAATTTACGGCTCGGGATCCTGCAATCAGCGCGCTATTCATTAACAAGGCAGCCGTTTCATCCGCGCGCACTCGAGTCTGCCAATCACCCCCGCAGACACGCGACATTACAAAAGCGGAATAAAAAAAGTTTCAATTACCAGCCAACAACACTAAACACTATATTTACGCCGCTTTATGCTCTGAATTGCTGTTAACGCATTGTGAAAGAGAAGGGAGACGAACTTAATGAAACAACATAATCTTATGCATTTATATCACCTTTTTCCCTCGGCGCGTGCTCGTTAGAAGCCGCTTGTCTGTCTTGCGCGGAGGGCAACAATTACCTCGCCGGCATAATGGGAATGTGAAAAATAGCAGACTGAAAGCTATAGCTCTGAATGCATTTGTCTCTGGTAATTCCTTTAGCTCATGAGAGGGGTGGACCTGTGTGATTTTGACCTGCTTCTTTGACCTGCCTCTTGCCTTGCGCCTCACCTCTATTCAGATCAATGCAGCTGAGTTGTATCTTATCATCAGTCATGGTAAAAATGTCCAGATACTTCAGAAAGAACTATAAAAAGGACCGGGGCTAGTTCTCACGCGGGAAAGTTGTCACAAGGGCTATAGCCTATCTTAGACTACAAGGTTTCAGTTAAAAGTTTAACAAATGCTTGTTTCCTCTAACTGTAGTTTTATAAGTTGGTTTCAAACATTTAATTTAGAATAATTGTAGTCCTAGTTGTAAAAAAGAATAAAAGTTGTAAAATTTCAAAAATCATCATATTTCTGAAATAGCTGATGGGTAAACAAGTGAACACTTCAAAACCATATGCATTTAAATGGCATACATTAAACCAGGCAAAAGTAAACTAGGCTATGTAATGATATATAAAGGTAGATTTTAACTAAAAAGTTGAACAAATATATTCTCAGGACAAGGTTTTCTTTTTTAAAGGTCAGGACAGTACTGTCACTGTCCATGTTGATTTCTATACACTTAACGATTTGATATTTTTGTATGTTACTTTTTCCATTTTTACTCTTGTTCA
The DNA here is from genome assembly GCF_019703515.2 of Myxocyprinus asiaticus. Classification (NCBI taxonomy): domain Eukaryota; kingdom Metazoa; phylum Chordata; class Actinopteri; order Cypriniformes; family Catostomidae; genus Myxocyprinus; species Myxocyprinus asiaticus. The sequence continues at coordinate 25,786,939 of NC_059385.1, read as the reverse complement.
TTATAATATACTGTATATATTAGGCCTAGTGTGCAAATAAAATGTTGCAAAGTGGGGATGACTTCAAAAATAATGGCATAAAAAGTTTTCATTGGTCAGTTAACATCATACAAAGTCCAATAAACATAAAAAATAAAAGCTAAATCAATATTATGTGTGCCAATATTTGCCTTCAAAACAGCACCAATTCTCAGGTACACCTGGACACAGTTTTTCTTGGTTGTTGGCAGATAGGATGTTTCAAGCTTCTTGGAGAATTCGCTACAGTTCTTCTATCTGTTTAGACTGTCTCAACTGCTTCTGTCTCTTCATGTAATCTCAGACTGACTCAGTCCTTGTTCTCCTTCTATTCAATTCTATTTGCAAAGGGAATGTTGAAATCTAAAATTAATATTTCCTACTGATACATTAAAAGGGGAATATATATATATATATATATATATATATACATATTGAGACAAATGTTTTTGTGAAAAATATAATGCACCTAAGACTTTCGCATAGTACTGTTTATATATAATTTTCACCATACTGAAAAAACTATGATAGCCTATTTAATTTCAGCTTCCATTATGACAACTTATAACCAACTTATAGAGTGATAACATGTCCTGCTATTTGGGCAAGTTTTCACAAAACGTCTATGTGTGTTTAATGAACAATATGGCAATATTTGGTGGAAATATTCAATAACTTGATCCAAGACTACAAGGTATGTGTATAAACAGAAATTGACTTATATAAACATACACCTCTGAGAAATATGCACTAGAATAAAAAGTGTGACGATTAGCCTCGTTCTTCCCTTTTTTCTGAAAGAACTGTATTGCCTTGAAGACAACAACTGAGCATTGACATTTTTTGAATGTAAAAATATATTTTACTGTCTTTCTACATAAATTATATTACAAGTGTTAATTAATATTACAAATGTTATTTTTTTACAAACTTTTTTAGAACTATTGCATTGTTCTACCATTAGCACAAAAATGTGAATAGTCTCTTAAGAGCATATACAGTTAGGCTACCCCAGAAAATATGTGGATACACTTAATATGACATTTGTTGCATTTGATAAGGAAATATCAAACGTAGCAACTGTAAATAAATTATGGGCATTTTCCACTAACATTTGATAACCAAGTGTCTGATGTAATTGTGTTAAATACTGTATAGACTATAGAACAATTCTATAAAAAAACAATAGTGAATTTCAAATCAATTTAACGTCTAATGTTAAAATGTATGTTTTCTAATTTAACACAGCCCCCTTAAATTCTTTGGCCAGTTCATGAATAATTTATTTGATTTTATATGATTTATTTGAAAGAATTAAAAGAACAGTTTTATGTCTATCTTTATATTTTTCATCTGGTCGAGGTTAAGGGTTTTAGAAAGTAAATAGTAATAAGCAATGCAATTACTTTTCAGACGGAGTAATTAGTACAGTAGTCTAATTAGACTGTAGAAGATGTAACTAGTAGTTAGTAATTCATTACTTTTTAGAGTAACTTACTCCAACACTGCTTATGGATTACTTTTATGCTGCTTTCATGTCCTTTTTGGTGCCTGAAAATTTTGTCACCATTCACTTGCACTGTATGGACAAACAGACACCATATTTCCATTTTTTATTTTATTTTTTTATTTGTGTGCTGTGGAAGATACAAAGTCATATAAGTCTTAGATGACACAAGGGTGGGTAAATGATGTGAGAATCCTCGTTTTTTGGGTGAACTTTTCCTTTAAGTGTGGCTTTAGTGTCCAAAAACATGATGTGGCCACAATACTGTGTGTGCATGTCTCATTAAGTCAGTTCTGATATCATACAGCAGGGGCACTCTTGAGTCCAACCAGACAGAAGAATACTGGAGGTTAAAGCATTGAAGCATTCGACATGGGTGGTGCTTCTCAATATCAAGAGATGGGCAGCAGGACAGTATAGATAAGAACTCCAGTGTCTCCACGTGGGGGCTGGTAAACCCATATATCAGTATGTGATGACCAACAGGCGTGTGCTGTCAGGCCTGCGGCGGACCCCCTGTCAGATGTTGATCTCTCTTTTTTCTCTGGGTCCCTCTTCCTCTTTCTGACAAGGGAAGTTGGTCTTTTTACCAGCTCTGCAGGAAAGGAGTTCCTGGCTATAGGGGAAAGAGTCCTGGTTATAAGTAAGTGTCTGTCCAAGGGACACCTCCGCTGTGTGAATCCCCTATTGTTCACTTTGACACTCGTCTCTGTTTCCTCAGCAATAAATCTGGCCCCTCGGCCCTGGAACATCCCCACACTGCCCCCCTATTGTCTCTCAGAGGAAACCTGTGTACAACTGAGGCCTGGCTACGTCTTCACTCCATCCAGAGGCCACGGGGGCAGTAGGAGAGATCAGACAGGAGGGAAGATGTGCAGATATTTATAGGAGCAAAAGCAACTCCTTACATATGTGCACTGTGATAATAATATGTGGGAAATTTCAACCCAAAATGAAAATCTACATTTACTCACCCTCATGTTGTTCCAAATCAATACAAATTTCTTTCTTCCCTAGAATATAATAGGAGAAATGTTGAAATGTATTCACGGTTTTCCCATATGACACTATAATCCCTACTGTTGTCGTTATTGGGAAAATCAAGTCTTAATTAAACATTAGTTGAAATGTCATATTTTGGGCTCATAATTCAAATATCTATGTTTCTTGAACTTATACATCTAAAAAACCCATTGACTTAAGATTTTAAGTGTTAATAACTCAACTACTGTGTACCAAATTGAGGCTATGGGGAATACCCTTGCGCTTGACTTATTTAAGCATCTTTCCTTGTTAAAGGGGAACGTATGGGGGCATTTAAATAGTTGTTACTAAGAATTCATAGAGGTTTTAGCTCTTTTGTAGTATTATTTATGTTGTTTTGTTGCAAATAGTTGTTTCATGTGATGCCACCATTAGGGTGATCTGTGTCCCCCTTTGGTCAAGTTGGACCTTGTTAACTCTATTTCAGCTCATCTTGTGCATGTACAACTGAAGTATGCAGGTGTTTATGCATTTCTGTGGAGAATTAAGTTTATTTAATGATTGATCTAGATTTAGTTATAGTCTTCTTTATTTAAACTGTGTTATTGTTTGAACTAAATTTGAGTCCATTCAATTAAAATTATTAAGTACAAACAACAACATTGAAATAGCAAATCTTAAGTCTATTTGTATGAAGTTAGCTTAACTTAAATAGTTAAATTAATTCTATATGATCACCAAGTTAAGTGAACTTAATTGCACCAGTTTTGGAGACTCCATTTTTCAAATCAATTTAGGGAATGAGTTCACTCAATCAATTGAGTAAAGTGAACTTAGGGTTTTCACTGAACAAAAGCTAACAGTGACCAGGAACTGTCAAGCTCCAAAAAGGCTAAAAAGTACAATACAATATAAAGTAATACTTCAACCAAGAAAAAAAAAAAAGAAAAGAAAAGGTATATAAAATAAAAAAGTAAATAAAACAGTCATAATTTACTCACCCTTGTGTTGTTTTGAACCCATATGACTTGGAACACAAAATTGACTTTTTGTAAAATATTCTGGCCACTTTTACCATATAATAACAGTAAAAAAAGGGACTGGGTTTATAAAGCTCCAAAATGACCAAAAATGAACATTTTTACAGGATAGACATACATTTTAGGGTGAAATATTCCTTTTAGAAATTATTCACTGATAATCTTCCTCTCAAATCTTGTGTTCAAACTTAGCGTGTCAAGAAAACAACACACCAAGTTCAAATATATGGAAATCCAAATGAGGCAACATGAGGGTGAGTAAATGATGACAGAATTTTCATTTTTGTGTGAAAAATACCTTTAAATCATTAATAAATCCATAAACAGTGCTGAAAACCAGTATGGGAACACATCAATAACAGCAAATCTCATTGGAACCAATGAAGAACCACTGAGTTTTGATGCTATCAATGTAGCCACCATATTGGATTTCAGTGCCGTTTATGTAATTCATTAATGATTTGATTTAAGTGAATAACCATAAAATTCTCCATAAAAACTGATTGTATGCCTTTAGAAGACTTGAAATATGATGCAAAAGTGGCATGGACTACTTTGACACTTTTGGTTGGTTTATTAAGCGATAAAGTGAGTCATATGTACCGCCATTGTATTGAATTCAGCCAGTAGGGCATTCCTTAAATAATTTACTTTTGTGTTCCGTAGAAGAAATAATGTCAATGGGGTTTGGGAGGAAATTTTGGGAGAACTATCCAGTTAGGTTTGACACCATTTGTTGTCTCATCAACTCAAAATGAAAGCACGACAATCAGAGATGGAAGAGTCATCTGAAGTTGGAACATTAGTGAGAATGACTTGTGTCTTATTGTTTCTCATCCTTTCATCCCTCCATCACACCTTGTTCAATTTCACTCTGTTGTATTAGGAACACCACAAACTATAAACAAACACATCGTATTCCAGTAATGTCTACAGTAGCCACACTGAAAATAATAAGCTCAACTGTCCACTCCTCTATGAAATCTTTCAACTTTAGGTTCATTAATTCTAAAACAGATTAAAGTAGAGAGGTTGGTCAGCTGTGACATTTTTAAACTAACTTTTATCTTGATTAAAAAGTGGCAACGTGCATAATGTTTACAGTTTAGCAAATGTGAAACAGACTCCATGTTTAATGACAAGCAATAACTTTGCCATCAAGCTGCTGGTTGTAATGACCTAACTTCAGTAATTGCAAAAGTAGACTATATTTAAAAACTATGTGTAATTATATCCTTAAAGATAATGTGTATTAATTTTTATATATATATATATATATATATTATAATACATTCTCATATCCCAGGGGCAATTATATGTAAGCCATTTGTATGTTGATTCCCCCCAGAAATGTAAACCCAGTGGCTCTGTGGTGTTTTTTCTCTAATAACAATTTTTTATTGATTTATGCAGCAAATCACACAGACATAATAGAAGATACAACCTCAAACCACATGAAATCAAAACTTTTTTTTTTCCTCCCCGAGCAATAATACCTCCACCCCACCCGACACAAACAAGCACTCCAGTGATCGGGAGTCAACTGACAAAGACACACAATAGACAATAAAACAGGAAATATTTAGACATAGAAATAAAAATAAATAAATAAATTAAAAAAACTCTAATCCCTCTCCACTTCCCCTCCTCGAGAACCCTCCAAAAAGGCTAGATAACCGCCCCACTTCCTAATGAAAATATCCATGTTATCCAGCCTTCTGTACACAATCTCCTCAAATGCTGCCACCCTACCCAGCTCAACGCACCACTCACGAAATGAGGGCGCATCAGACGACTTCCATCCCTTGAGAATTAACCGCCTGCCAATCATCACGCCTGTCAGGACCCAACTCTCCACGTATTTATCACCCACATGCAGGACCGCTACATCCCCCAAAACACACAATCTGGGGCAAAACGAAAACCGTGTGTTGACCACTTTGCTTACAAACCTCTGTACTTTCAACCAAAACTCTTGTATACTAACACATCCCCAGAAAACATGGGATGTGTCCCCTTCTTCCGATTGGCATCTCCAGCAGGTGGGTGTGTCTTTAAGACCAAGCCTATACATTCTAGAGGGGGTCCAATAAAATCGATGCAAAATCTTAAATTGCATAAGGCGCACCCTTGCATCACTAGATGCAGACTTGATGTTTTTTTAAATCCCAGCCCACACCCCATCCTCCAACACCAAATTAAAATCTTTCTCCCATAATCTCTTAATAGAAGTTAAAGCTCCATCCCCCAAACTCTGAATTAGCAAAGTGTAATACACTGATCCCTCATGTCCTTTACCAAAAGCAACAAGCACCTCTCCCAAAGTATCTGCCGCTCTAGGGGGGTGTACGCTACTCCCAAAAATAGTACAGAGCAGGTGGCGCAACTGTAAATACCTAAAAAACTGAGATCTGGGAATCCCAAAATGTTGAGTCAAATTATCAAAGGATCTCAACACTTCATTTTCATATAGGTCACCGAGTGCAGCAACCCCCCTGACAATCCACTCTGACCAGCAGAAGGGGGACTTATCAATACATAATTTTGGGTTCAACCATATGCTCGAAGCAGCATTCAAATAAATGTCCGAATTAAACACTCTGGACACTTTTGTCCATAACGAGTTCAAATGCGAGATGACTGGGTGTAACTTAATTTCACCGGTTAATTTGATAGACAGGCCCTGCAATGGCGAAATAGGGGCAAGAACTTCTTGTTCAATACAAAACCAAGGAGGGGCCCTTTCAGGTGGAAGCGACCAATGAGCTAAATGTCTGAGACCGAAAGCATAATAATAAAACAAAATCTTGGGTAGGCCTAGTCCACCTTTGTCAATCGGCCTATGTAATTTGTTGAAGTGCAATCTGGGATGCTTACATTCCAAATGAAGGACTTCACTATACTTTCAAATTGCTTAAAATAAGAGAGGGGGACATTTATAGGGAGTAAATTTAGTGAAGCCCACCTGTCCACATTGCTCGAAAATATTTTTATTAGAAGGTCAAAATTAACTCTAAATATTTAGGTATTTTATTTCCACCAAATTTGTCTGACTTAGTTAATGCCTTGTTTGGGCCACTGGAAAGCGCCCGGCTGGAAAACCACTACTGGACAGTATGCTGTCAGAGCCAAAACTTCAGATTTAGACCAACTAACTTTGTATCCTGAGAACTTGGAGGAGGAATTAATAATTCTGTGGAGCCAAGGCATAGATCTAGAAGGGTCGGTGACAAATAATAAAATATCATCTGCATAAAGCAGAAGCTTATGCGCCACACCTCCCGCAATCACCCCTGGAAAACCATCCTCTTTTCTTATAGTGGCTGCTAATGGTTCCAGGGCAAAACAGAACAATAATGGGGAAAGAGGGCAACCCTGACGGGTGCCCCTATTCAGAGTAAAATAATCTGAAATTAATTCATTTGTTTGTACTGCTGCTACAGGGTGTCTATAAAGTAACTTAATCCAACCAATAAATGTACTCCCGAACCCATACATTTCCAAAATCTTAAAAAGATAATCCCATTCAACCATATCAAATGCCTTTTCAGCGTCGAGTGAAATGGCAGCGACCAGAGTTTGATCATTCACCACTGACCACATGATATTGATGAAACGCCTAATATTATCAGAAGAGCTATGGCCCCGAATAAACCCCACCTGATCTATACGTATAAGAGATGTCATAACTTTACTTAATCGGTTAGCCAGAATTTTTGACAAAATGTTTACATCTAACTGGATCAGGGAAATTGGGCGGTAACTTTTACACTCACTTGGATCTTTGTCTTTGTGACTGATTCGGGCTTGTGTCATGGTTGGGGGAAGCTTTCCATTCTTTAATGTTTCTGTAAAAGCTTCTAGAAAATGTGGAGCCAATTCTGTTGCACAAGATCTAAAAAATCCATCTGGCCCCGGAGCTTTGGCTGTAGGCAGGGACTTAATTACCTCGTCAAGCTCCTCCAAGGTTAACTCAGAATCAAGAGAGTTTTTTTGCTTGGTCGTCAGTTTAGGGAGTTCTAATGGATCCACAAATTTTCCAATATCTCCATCAGTAGATGAAGACGTGGAACTATAAAGATCAAAATAGAACTCCCTAAAAGCATTATTAATATCACTGGTCGAGGTAAATATTTCACCGGCAGAAGATTTTATTGAGGGAATGGTAGAAAAAAACCAAAACTCCACTTTCCACGACAAAATAGCATTATATCTATATTTCAATAGGGTCAATTCTCTGAGGCCATCAGATGACATACGACATTTCAGCTCTGCCTCGGCCCTTTTAATATTCCCTTCCAATTCCACAAGTTCTTGTGCTTTGGATTTCTTTGGTGAATGAGGCACACTGTATGATCCGACCCCTAAGAACCACCTTAAGTGCCTCCCAAGCCACGCCCACAGAGGATACTGAGGACCAGTTGGTCTCCATATAAACATTGATTTCATCCTTTAACATTTGTTGGAAATCAGGATTTTGCAAGAGGGATACATTAAAGCGCCAACTATATGATTTCTTTTTTTCCGTATGTGGCAACATCTCTAAACTCACCAGGGCATGATCCGAGACTAAGATGTTTTCAATTGAGCAATCAACAAAAGATGAAATGAGGGACTTAGATATAAAAAAAAATCTATTCTAGAATAAATCTTATGGACTGATGAAAAAAATTTATAGTCCCTGCCAGATGGGTTCAAAAGTCACCAGATATCTGCAAGACCAAGATTTTTACACATCCTGTGAAGTGTCACTGTTGCTCTAGGGGGCTTACATGCTTTCACTTCACTATGATCAAGAACTGAGTCCATCAAAAGATTAAAGTCTCCTCCCAATATTATATCATAAGGGGTGCCAACAGTTTGCAACATCCCTTCAAGATCTATAAAAAAGCCCTGATCATCAGCATTAGGTGCATAAATATTAGCCAAAATCAGCCTTTGTCCCTGAATTTCAACTAAAACAATAATGACTCTTCCTAATTTATCCTTAATCTGTTTGAGATATTTGAATTGTAGATGTTTATTTATCAATATAATAACTCCCTTGCTCTTACTTGAGCCAGCACTAAAAAAAAAAATGTCCACCCCATATCTTCCCAAATTTTTCAGCTTCCTGCGGGGAGAGAAGTGTTTCTTGAAGAAACACTGTATCATATTTCTTACGCTTAAGAAAAGTAACAACCTTTCTTCTTTTTATGGGGTGCCCCAACCCATTCACATTCCATGTGGAGAGGGATAATCCATTCATATTAACAATTGACATATTAATGATTGTAAGGCAAAATTACATAACAGAAATTACTTTGTAAAACAAACCTCTGCCAATAGGCATCATAAACACACGTAACGTATAGATTCATTCACAGAACTGACTCAAAGATGTGTTCTTCCACAGAACAAAATTCCAGCTGCTATAAACCGTTCAGTGTCCTCGAACAGTCAAACAGATGAACGGTGAACCGGTTGCTTATGAATGCAGCAGATGACGTAATCATTCCAATGTCCCGCAGAAAAACTCCGCAAATCAAACCTCAGCCAACAGGACGCATAAGAACAAAGAACATGCAGGTTCATCCACAAAACTGTCCCAAAACAGTGTTACTCCACAAAGCAAACTCCAGCCGCTAGGCGGAACCATCATAAACATGAAAAGAATACACCATGACTTACTCAGACCGCCAACATCCTTAAAAAAGACATCCTTTGTGTGGGCATGTAAACATTTTGCGGTCATCCATAGTGTCTAATCTCAATCTGGCCGGGAACTTCAGTGCAGAAGCGATCTTCCATCAATGCAAAAGATTCTTTAAGGAAAAGTGTTATTCCACCAAACAGACTCCAGCCGCCAGGCGGAGTCAATGCAAAAAGAAACAAAAATGACGCCCAACTTCCTCCAACAGTAGAGTCAATGAACAGCAAGTCGATCCACTTACATGAGAAAAACCCCAATGGTTTACTCACTCATAGATTGTATAAAAGAAAGTGCTTGTTTCAGACATGTGAATACTTTGTGACCGTCCTTCGTCTCTATTCTCAGTCGGGCCGGAAACATCAGTGCAAAAACGATATTTCTTTGATGCAAGAGTTTCTTTCACTCCTTGAATCACTCGTGTTTCTCTCTTGTCAAATTCGCAAAGTCCGGGAAAAAGAAAATACTGTGATTCTTCCAAGAAAGTCCTCCCCTGTTCCTCACCTGGCGCAACACAAGATCTTTATCGGATGATCTCAGAAATTTGACCATAATCGATTGGGGCCTGTTTCCCTCAGTAGATCTACCCACTGGAACTCTGTGAGCTCGCTTGTTGAGCAGACTCGGGAAGAGTTCATCCAAGAATTTCACCATATCTCTGCCCTCCTCATGCTCAGGAATTCCAACAATTCGGATGTTATTCCTGCGATTTCTATTATCAAGATCTTAAATTTTTCCAAGAACACATTCAAAATCAACTTTGGTCACGGGTGGATTAGCGGGTAATTCCCTCTCCGATGACTCAAGACAATTGATTCGTCTCTCAACAACAGTCACTCTTGTGACTAACTCAGAGAATTTTGTTTCCATCGCTGTAATCAATCGATGTATAAGAGCGAGATCCTCCAAGTCAGCAAGAATCCTCGTCAGCATCACCGACATGTCGGACAGTTGACGCTGGATCTCCTCTCTCATCACACCAACCAAATCGAGTCCCCGGTCTGTAGGCCTGACGGGGCTTTCATCCTGAGCATGTAAGTGTCTTTTAATGTCTCCAGAGCCTGAGGATTTTGACTTCTTTGCCATATTTTACCTCAAAGAGCAAATGTGTAACTGACTGTATCGAATTTCACCAGGTTATCGCATAAAAAAAATTAAAAATTTAGCAAAGTGCGCAGAGCTCGTTGCTCACACGTCTGCTCCCTGCATGCCATCACGTGACCCACCTCTGTGGTGTTTTTTAAACATCGCTCTGTTTGTTTGAGCATCCCGACTAGTCTGACACAGCAACATTATCTCAACCAATGGCATGAATTTGGGGTGGGACTATCTGTTTTCTGACCAAAGGAAGATGGGAAGAGTCAAGTAATTTTTATTTGTACAGCACTTTTCATAACACATTGTTTCAAAGCAACTTTACAGAAAATCATGATTTAACAGAAAATGAAGCTGTAATATCTGTAATGTCTTAGAGTCATCATTGTGCATTTTTATAGAAAAAATATGAGTGTAAATTGTGTTTAAAAATAAATATTTAAGTAAATAATAATTGTATTTAGAACCCCAGTGAGTAAGTCGAAGGCGACTGTGGCAAGGAACACAAAACTCCATAAGATGTTGGTTAATGGAGAAAAATAACCTTGGGAGAAACCAGGCTCACTGTGGGGGCCAGTTCCCCTCTGGTTAAACAGCATGAATATAATACCAATATTAGTTATATGAATGCAGTGCAAGTCATGGTTTAAAATTATTAAACTAAGAAAGTGTTAAGGGTCAGTGTTTAAACAAAGATTTAAATAATAATTTATCAGTTTAATACAATTTAAGCTCAATCAGCAGCATTTGTGGCACAATATTGATTACCACAATAATTAATTCGATTTGTACCTCCTTTTGTTAAAAAAAATAAAAATACAAATGTTTTGGTTACAGTGAAGCTCTTACAATGGAAGTGAATGGGGCCAATCAAAATACTTACTGTTCCAAAAATTTGGCCTCAAGATGTAAACAATATGCATGTTAACACAATTTCATTGTGATAAAATTACTTACTAACCTTTTCTGTGAAAAGTCATTACTTCGTTGCCATGACGGCGTAAACCTTAACACCCTAAAATGATATAAATGATGATTTAAACAACTTTACTGCTCAAATAATACACAACTTTTAACAGACCAATTAATATGTGCTTTTATAAAATTATCAACTTCACGTCTACCCTTAAACCTTCTAAAAATTGGCCCCATTCACTTCCATTGTAAGTGTCTCACTGTAACCTCAATCTTTGCTTTGTTTTTTTTTTTTTGTTTGTTTTTTTTAAGAAAAGGAGGGACGAGTTGAAATGATTTTTGTGAAATCAACAAATTTATGCCACAAATGCTGTCAGTTGAGCTAAACTTGTACTGAGCCTGGAATATTCCTTTAATTACTTTTTTTTTTTTTTTTTTGCAGTCTGGAATATTTGTAGAAATTTGGGGAAAATGTTAAAAAGAACACTGTTATAGATGTCGAATGTCTAACATAAAAAGTGTGTGGGCTTGTAAGTGATTCTTTTTTGCATGACTGGATGTTAACACAGGAGTTTAAGCTGTCGAAACTCTTTAACTCCCTCATTTTTCTATACAGGACAGGAAAAAAAAAATGTGCGTAGAGAGATGAGAGGTGAGGAAGAGAGCACAGAATTTATGACATTCCTCACAGCATGTAACAAACCACAGGAAGGTGTGAACAGCACGCCAAGTCCGATTCGCTACCTTGAAATGAATAGGAGGCTGTCGTCCACGGTCACTGCAGCAACCCTTGACACGCCTTGACACTCGCCCGTCAATTCCAGTGGCTTAGTGGGTGGCGCTGGAGAAAGATCGTCTTATTTGACAGCAGCTATTTTGCTAATCCAAAACAACAGCTGTAAGGTAAAAATTTGCAAGATGAGGGCTTGGAAGGGCTGGGAAAATTAAATCCTCATGTTGCCGAACAGGGACGGAAAATAGCACTCCAGATAAAAAATGTATTTAGGGAGAAAGGAAGAAAAAAAGGAAAGAGTAAGAATCTGATGTAGGCCCTTGGCAGGACTTAGTACACGTTGGTGACAGACTTAGCTCAGCTTGTCTGGAAAAGAGGCGTAGCTCTGGGCCAGTGACCATGCGGAAATGAGGGTGAAGTTTGCATAGTTCACGTGGTCTCTGAGGACCAGAAGAGGGCCGCGGTGGGGCGGCGCACATTAGCATCTACACGGGAGACTGTCATAGAACAGTTGAAAATAATTACTACTACTAGCGTGGAGGAACTCATTACACATCTGGTTGAGTTTTGGGGGAAACTGGTGTAGGGGTAGTCATCTCAAAACAAGGAGAATGCCCTGTTAGCGCAACATGTTGCTAAAAGTCTGTCTGTCCCCCAATACCTGAAACCGTCTTCTACTGATATTAGCATTCCCCTGAATGTGGGTTCTTATTACAAGGAAGAACAAGAGACAATTTATGTGTAACTACACATTTTGTGAAAATTGAGTTATGATTGGTAATCAAGATTATAAAAACAAATGAGTTTTGGCTCAGTTATGTTCTAAAAAAAACTGAAAAATTTAGTCTGAAAATTGCTTCAAAATTGAAAAACTTCTAAACAAAAACCAAAAGAACGTATATCCAGTATAAGAGGAAAAGACAGGCCAGTTGATCAATATGGCAGCTGTAGGAATAGAAGTCCCAACTTTCAGTTAAAAGAGCAAATTGTCTTTTTGATGAACGTGCATGTGCATTAGACCAGCCTGTAAAATACAGTTTGTAAGTGTAATTTGAGTGAAAGAAGCAAATGATATCTGTGAGACCACTCTTGTCAGATTTAATTGCTGATTTGAAATATTATTATTGAAACGTAATCTTTAAAAACACGATTTTGTTCTTTTCTCATCCAAAAATATAGAAACTGTACTTGTATGCATATTACCTAAATCAAATATCTTGAAACATTGGTCATGACATCAAAACATTTGCTTAGAAGACACAAGAACCTATGAGGTTTGATGTTATTGACATGTAGCTATATTTGATTTGGGCTCTGTATACATGAGTTTATCAAAGATTTGATTTACTTTGCCTTCAGAAGACTTAGAATATGATATACGAGTCACATAGTCACTTCTATGACACTTTCACAAGTTCACTGGTTCATATAGTCCTGGAGCGCATTAAGGTAAACGGATTTGGCATGCTGTCCATAATGGAGCGGCTCAAGCACAGGACTGCATTGGTCTGCATGGGCCTTAAAATGAACCCGAACCCAACCCGTACCCGAGACTGTGTAACCCGACCTGAACAGTACCATCAGATTTTAATCCCGAACCCAACCCAATCCAAAATCGCTTTATAATTTCTTCTCCTAGCAAGTATTGTTGCAATAGGCAGTATTTTATGTAAACATTGTTAGCAACATTTGTAACAGTAAACATACACAGTTTAAACATTGGCTTACCATTTATCAAGTGCTAAAACTTTGCTTGGTGCAGAACAATTTGGAAAAATGTGAAACAGTGAAATAGTCACATAAAGTCCTTTTTGCAGCCTGAACTTGTTCAGAACATTGGAACTTTGTAACATCTGTGCAAAAAAACAAGATAAATGCAACGCAATGAATGAAACAGAACACAGGTGTCTCGACATGCATTTTTGAAACTTAAAGTTCTGTTTAACTTGACAGTGTCTAAAAAAATGTGCCAGTCCTGTGCGAGAAGCTGAAGAAACAGCAAGACATGGTGTAACAGTCAAACACGTACATCCAGCATGTGTTTACATAGGAAAACAGTGGAAAAACAGAGCAGATGCACACAGACACAGGTTCAGTGTGATCCAGGGGCATGGCCAGAAGGGTGGCACGGGGTGACTCGCATCCTGGAGACGGTGCGCAACGGCTTAACCCATCACCCATTTTTGGGTGAACTACCCGTTTAAAGGGACATTGGAAGAACCCAGTTTGCATTCTCTCGCTTGATCCAAGTCTTTCAATTGAGCTGTACTAATCAATGGAATGCCTGATCCATTAGTTCATTACCTTCATCTGTATACAGAAAGGACTGTGCCAGTAGGGAACCACAGATGCACATCCTTGAGATGGACTTGGCTGCCAAAACTGATACATTGGTTTTTAGATGTTCCCTTTATGACAGAGTTGGCAGAGCCCAGAAGGGTTTCCTGTGTGGAAGTGCATGAATGAACATTTCAGCTCAAGAGTTGAAAGATGAATGCACACGCACAGCAAGTGGACCTCGCCAAAAAGTAAATTAATAAGCTAACTTAAGCATCAGCTGAGTGGGCCAGTGTTGTCAAGCACAGATCTCAAATTCATTAGCCTGTCGTTGGAGCCATTTGACAAAATTATCCTCTATGAAACAACTCCTTCAAACGAGATCAGTTTTTATTGCTGTTTCATGCAGGATGACATTGTAAATGTAATTTAAAGGCCTATCCTAGGACTTTTTCTGAAGACTATGTGAGTGGTGCTTGCCCTTCCAAAATTCACAGCCACAAGCCTAGGATACTGTGGGTGGTTACAAGGGCGTTGCTTGCTATGCAGTTGCTAATGTGCTGAATGGGTTAGGATTAGGGGTAAAGTTAGGGTTAGCAAGCAGCACTAATAAAGCAGGTACCACTAATAAAAAAATAAAAAAATAATTTCTCAGTGTTTCTCACAGGAACATATGAGTTTAACTGTTTGTATATCGTCTAAAAATGGGTTGGGACATTTTCAAACAGTACGGAGCATCCACTGGCAATTCTTGAGATGTCTGTCGTTTTTCTTCTTGGCATTCTTATTTCATCATTTTATGTCATGTTTTCTCTCTCATGGACATTTGTGCCCATTTTTGGTCAAATGAGTTTTCCAAGTTTACATTATGACTGTTATTAATCATTTTATTATATTGATATTGAAATCACTGTAAGCCTAATGGTAAATACGTAGTGTAATAGGATAGTTACATTAACACAAGTATAGTATTACAGTTTCTTTAATATCATCAGGATTTACAGCCTCATGAGGTCTTTGAAAATGTGACCATTTAGTGGTGATTGCGCCGGCTTGGTTGCCCCAACAACCAACACAAAGCAATGCATGCATCTTGGACATAAGTAGCAACAGATGCTTCACTGACCTCAGCCGCTTCCTGGAAACACAAATTTGTCAAAATACGAAAAATAAAGCCGTTAGATTAATGCGAAAGGTCTTTCACTCAGTTTTGGAGGGGTCAAATTGTGTTGTAGTACTCCATGGTTTTACTAGATGTATACAAAACATTCCTCGCAAGACGAACAAGTGAAGAGGGGCAAAAAATAAAATAAAATAAATCAGAATCAAATAACTGTTTGGACAGAGAACTGAGTGTATATAGTGGGAGTGCACAAGAGCCAGGAACTGGACTTGCATCTTCAACTAAAGAAGAGATCCTTTCTGAAGCAAACCCTTTGAACTCTTCGTAGGTATTTATCAAATTCTGATTTCCTTGGCATGCTAAGTTAGCCAGAAAATGTACTCTCATATAAAGCAGGATCAAGTTCATTTGACACAATGTCAAAGAACTCCAACATGTGCACGAGTGCAACAGCTGGATGTCCCTTCGAGAACCTGGAACACCTAGTCAAAAATTTCCCCTTGATTTCTGTCTTGAAAACATCTTGCAGGCCTTCAAGCTTAATTGTAGTCAAATTTCCTTGACACGTCATGTTGATGGCAGATGCTGCGTAGTTGCTGAGTCCATGTGGATTGAGTCCAGGGCAGTTTGCGATAGTGATAACGCCACACTTTGATGAGAGCACTTCAGTCCAGTGGCGTAATGCTTCCACCTCACTAACCTGGCCATGGCGGAGGGAAGCAATCACATTATCACAGGAAAACTCTGACCGCATGATATCGCCTCCAAAATGGAGGAAACACGCACCGGCACACTCACATGTGGTCAATTATTTTGCAAAAACTTATGCAGGGAATTTCAGCCATTAGCTCCAAAGTGGGATCATAGCCAGGGCAATGGCGGCTCCCAGAATAAACACATTTGAGGAATAGGTCACAAGGAACAGGCTTGCTATGGAGGTGGTTGTAATTTTAGAACTGTTACAGGTCTAGGCGTGCGTCAGAGTTCGATGTTAAGCAGTAGTAATTGCTGCAGACTTCCAATATATCCATGATTACCATTAAGGATAGCTTATAAACCATTAAAGATGGACCTTCCATGAGCTCCAAGGTTCATCATTGGTGGTATATGCTCCAGATGAAGCCATTAGAAGAATCTTACAATTGTAAGAAATCGTGTTTAATAGCGGAATTTCCTGGTGAAGAACTACACTACCTATGATCATGCAGAGAAAGATCCACCAATATAGCGCAACAGTCTGGTTCTGGAAGTAAAATTCCCATTTAGTTTTACCATAGACTAATAGATTTTTACAGATAACCTATAAATCATTAAACACAGAACTACCGTGAGCTCCGAGATTGTTCATCAAAGGTATATGCTTCTTTTGAAGCCATCAGTTAACGTTATTTAAACATAATTGTGTAAATACTGTGTTTAATAGCGTAGTTCCTGGTGAAGAACTACACTTCCCGTGGTCTAGCAGAGAAAGATCCACCAGTCAGAGAACTGCCAAACGAGCCTGGTAGCGACCGCCCACTTCCTTAGTGTACTGTGAATGTTGTAATCAAGTCAGCCTCCCTTCACTCTCAGACTACTTATATATTTATTAAAATATTCTGAACTCGTGCTTGGCATTTGATGTCGCACCGTTTATCTGTGATCCATGCCTGAGAGCTGCAGGTAGTAGCGGTTTGTTTCACGAATCCCTCTTATCTGGAAATGTATCTTTCCTCTTACACTCATTCTGTTTGCACTGTCTGGCAGATCACACTCCTGCTGATACCATCACTCTGGACTATACTGTTGACTCGGGCTCCATTGTTATTTGTAGTAAGTATATTGTGTTTTTTGTTTTATTGTTTGGTTTGCTTTTTTGTTTACATGTACTTTTATGTTTGAGCATTGGCTGAAAGCACTATATAAAGTAAACACATTATTATTATCATCATTATTATTGGTATTAACTTAGTAAATTGCATGACACAGGTTGTCATGTGCTTTCAACATGGCAGTGCCCATGAGGTGATGACCCGCTCCATGTAAAATTAAACAGCTTTTATTAGGCTAGCTTGAAAAAGCCAACCTACTGATCTACTTCTTAAACTTATTATTAGGTTGGCTTGGGAAAGCCAACCTTCTGATATACTATTTAAACTTATTATTATTATTATTATTATTATTATTGTGCTATAACTTTTCTAACTGATCGGAATTACGGTATTCCAGTATCGGACTTCTGAAAAGGCCTCATGTCACTTTGACTTCCATTCAAGGTATGAAAACTTTTTCCTGTAATAACTCCTTTAGAGGATTCAAGCTACAATCTATAACTCCACCACTCATATTTTCTATCACTCCATCACTTTCTTTTTCTATCTTTACATCACTCTTTTTATTTTTTCTTTCACTCTTTAAATCACTTTAACACCCTAGCAACTGCATACAACTTAGCAACCAAAACCCATTGACTGCCATTAAAAATGGCTTAGATGGATATCTCCTGATCATAATGTCCTACAGACATGAGAGTTGGCTTGTTTGAATTGGATGAGCAATCAGTCTTCAAGTATCATCATGGAAACTACTTAGCCACACCCTATCAACCATTTAGAGCACCCTAGCCACCAAACCCCATTGACTTCCATTCAAAAAGACTGAGTGTGATATCTTCAGATCAGAATGTCCTACAGACATGAGAGTTGGCTTGTTTGAATTGGGTGAGCAATCAGTCTTCAAGTATCATCATGAAAACTACTTAGCCACGTCCTAGCAACCATTTAGAGCACCCTAGCAACCAAACCCCATTGACTACCATTTAAAATCGCTTAGATGGGTATCTCAGGATCAGAATGTCGTAGAGAATTCATTGTTGGCTTGTAAGACTCAGGTCAGCAAGCAGCCTTCTTGGTATCACACTGGCAACTGCCTAGCAACCACATGGGCTTACCCTAGCAACCAAGTAGCAAAACACAAACTCAGCAAAAAAAGAAACGTCCCTTTTTCAGGACACTGTATTTTAAAGATAATTTTGTAAAAATCCAAATAACTTTACAGATCTTTATTGTAAATGGTTTAAACAATGTTTTCCATGCTTGTTCAATGAACCATAAACAATTAATGAACATGCACCTGTGGAACAGACACTAACAGCTTACAGACGGTAGGCAATTAAGGTCACAGTTATAAAAACTTAGGACACTAAAGAGACCTTTCTACTGACTCTGAAAAAACCCAAAAGAAAGATGCCCAGGGTCCCTGCTCATCTGCATGAACATGCCTTAGGCATGCTGCATGGAGGCATGAGGACTGCAGATGTGGCCAGGGCAATAAATTGCAATGTCCGTACTGTGAGATGCCTAAGACAGCACTACAGGGAGACAGGAAGTATAGCTGATCATCCTCGCAGTGGCAGGCCACGTGTAACATCACCTGCACAGGATCGGTACATCCGAATATCACACCTGCGGGACAGGTACAGGATGGCAACAACAACTGCCCGAGTTACACCAGGAATGCACAATCCCCCCATCAGTGCTCAGACTGTCCGCAATAGGCTGAGAGAGGCTGGACTGAGGGCTTGTAGGCCTGTTGTAAGGCAGGACCTTACCAGACATCACCGGCAACAACGTGGTCTATGAGCACAAACCCACCTTCGCTGGACCAGACTGTGCTCTTCACTGATGAGTCGTGGTTTTGCCTCACCAGGGGTGATGGTCGGACTCGCGTTTATTGTCGAAGGAATGAGTGTTACACCGAGGCCTGTACTCTGGAGCGGGATCAATTTGGAGGTGGAGGGTCTGTCATGGTCTGGGGCTGTGTGTCACAGCATCATCGGACTGAGCTTGTTGTCATTGCAGGCAATCTCAACGCTGTGCGTTACAAAGAAAACATCCTCCTCCCTCATGTGGTACCTTTCCTGCAGGCTCATCCTGATATGACCCTCCAGCATGACAATGCCACCGGCCATACTGCTCGTTCTGTGCATGATTTCCTGCAAGACAGGAATGTCAGTGTTCTGCCATGGCCATCGAAGAGCCCGGATCTCAATCCCATTGAGCACGTATGGGACATGTTGGATCGGAGGGTGCGGGCTAGGGCCATTCCCCCAAGAAATGTCCGGGAAATTGCAAGTGCCTTGGTGGAAGAGTGGGGTAACATCTCACAGCAAGAACTGGCAAATCTGGTGCAGTCCATGAGGAGGACATGCACTGCAGTACTTAATGCAGCTGGTGGCCACAGCAGATACTGACTGTTACTTTAGATTTTGACCCCCCCCCCCTTTGTTCAAGGACACTTTATTCCATTTCTGTTAGTCACATGTCTGTGAAACTTGTTCAGTTTATGTCTTAGTTGTTGAATCTTTTTATGTTCATATAAATATTTACACATGTTAGTTTGCTGAAAATAAAAGCAGTTGAAATTGAGAGGACATTTCTTTTTTTGCTGAGTTTATCTCTGCACCAGAACATTGTAGAAACTTCCTGTTTGGCACGTTTGAAGTGATAAAACATGCTAGAAACATTCTAGCACCATGCTAACAATGCTTAGCAAAGTGCTAAAACATTCTGAAAACATGCTAACATCATGATAACACATGCTAACAACGCTTAGCGAAGTGCTAAAACATGCTAAAAACAAAAAAGTATCATGCTAACACATGCTAGCAATGCCTAGCCAAGTGCTAAAATATGCTAAAAACATGCTAGCATCGTGCTATCACATGCTAACAACGCCTAGCCAAGTGTTAAAACATGCTAAAACATTATAGCATCATGCTAACTCATGTTAGCAAAACCTAGGAAAGTGCTAAAACATGTTAGAAACATTCCAGCATCATGCTAACAACGCTTAGCGAAGTGCTAAAACATTCTAAAAACATGCTAGCATCATGCTAACACATGCCAACAACATTTAGCGAAGTGCTAAAACATGCTAAAAACATGCTAGCATCATGGTAACACATGCTAGCAACACCTAGCGAAGTGCTAAAACATGCTAAAAACAAGCTAGCATCATGCTAACACATGCTTGCAACACCTATCCAAGTGTTAAAATGTACTAAAAAAAAGCTAGCATTGTGCTAAAACATGTTAGCAACGCCTAGTGAAATGCTAAAATGTGCTAAAAACATGCTAGCATCGTGCTAATACATGCTAGCAATGCCAAACGAAGTGTTAAGTGCTAAAAACATGTCAGCATCATGTTAATGCATGTTAGCAACACCAAGCGAAGTGCTAAAACATGCTAAAAACATGCTAGCATCGTGCTAACACATGCTAGCAATGCCTAGCGAAGTGCTAAAACGTACTAAAAACATGCTAGCATCGTGCCAACACATGCTAGCAATGCCTAGCGAAGTGCTAAAAACATGCTAGATTCATGCTAACACATGCTAGCAATGCCTAGCGAAGTGCTAAAACATTCTAAAAACATGATAGCATTTATGCTAACACATGCTAAAACATTCTAAAAACATGCTAGCATCATGATAACATATGCTAGCAACACCTAGCAAAATGCTAAAACATGTTAAAACATGTTAGCATCATGCTAACACCTGCTAGCAATGCCTAGCGAAGTGCTAAAATGTGCTAAAAACATGCCTAGCATCATGCTAACACATACTAGCAACGCCTAGCAAAGTGCTAAAACCTGCTAAAAACATGCTAGCAACCATAGCAACCAAGTAACAAATCACATATCTCTGCACCAGAACATCATAGAGACTTCCGGTTTCGTTCATTTAACTCAAGGTGGCAAGGAGCATTTTGAATATCACCTTTGTAACTGCCTAGCAATCAGATGGGGTTATCCTAGCAACCAAGTTACAAATCACATATCTCTGCACCAGAACATCGTAGAGACTTACTGTATTGTTCATTTGACTAAGGGTAGCAAGGAGCCTTTTGAGTATCACCCTGGTAACTGCCTAGCAACCAAATTAGCTCACCCTAGCAAACCAAGTAGAAAAACACATCTATCTATTTATCTATCTGTCAGTATGTCTGTCTGTCTATAAACTTTCAGACTAGGCTTTTTCCAAGCCAACTTAAAGTTTGTCCACAAACTTTTCAATCTAGTTATTATTCTTACCCTAAATTATCAACATTAACTCCTCCTAGAGCTTTCAAGCTACATGCACCAATCTTTGCACAGACCTTCAGACTGATCTCAAATAGTGTGCTTTATCTTTTCTAACTGATTGGACTTATGATTTTTCCACAGCGGATGATCAAATGTCGGAAAAATCCTATTAGCTGAGTCCCAAATGACACATTATACACTATGTCCTTACAAAATATACTATGCAATCAGCCATGTAGTGTATGAATTTTCAAAGTGTAGTATCGTCCCAAATGGAACACTTAACGTTTTTTACAACTTGGAAGCGTTCGCCATTTAATAGCTGACAGAAGTGACGTTTCAAGCGCACGTGATGTGTTGCCGCTAGCTTTAGCACAATAGCCAATCTCAGTTCAACACTGGTATCTTAAACAATGTACATATTCACACAGCTTGGGGTGATGGAAAAGCATTCAACTCACATTTGTAAGGTGCTGTATCCACTGAAGATACACTAGCTGCTACGTTCTTCATTATTTACAACTGTTTTTTCAGACCAGTAGCGCAGCCAGGTAACTCCACTCCTTCCGCTATGTATGGTAAGCCGTGTGTGCTGAGTGTATGAAGTGTCCAACATTCCACACTCCGTTTTGACGGTTGAAAAAGTGCATCATCCAGGTACTTAAAGTACACTTCTTTTTGCTGCATTTTTGGTGTTAACATACTACTTGTACTACTTACACTACAAAATGGCATAGAATAGTGCAGAAGTGTGCGGTTTGGGACGAACCCTTTGACTTACATTGATGGAATGTTCAGATGAGCCAAGACTATTCAAACTCCAACTGTCAAAATTCTAATGTGCCAACAAGGCCTTTAATATGTCTTTAGCTGCTCTATCGAATCTCTATTTCTTTCTGTCTATTAGCTGCTCTAATTTATATTTATTTCTGTCTCAGTCAATATGTATTTCTTTCTATCTCACCCTTCTCTTTCTCTCTCTCTGACTCTTTCTATCTATCTATTTTAAACTTTCAGACAAGGCTTTTTCAAGCCAACCTAAAGTTTGTCTACAAACTATTTAATCTAGTTTGGTTACTGATATGACTGAAGTCTTCAGCTATTGTGACTGTACATCATTTTCAACATACTTCTAAAAAATGTCTCTCATAGCGCTCATGAACGCACAACTGACATCAAGATTTTCACTGCAAAACATCTTAAATTTCAAGTTGTTTCTCACCAAAAGTTAACCTATCATATGCCTTCAGATAGGGCTGTCACGGATATGAAATTTGGCCGAAGATTAGTTGACAAACAAATAATTGCGATTATGATGATTAGTTGTCTGTTTAGGGCTATGATTTGTCATATTTCAAATTTAACCTCAAATAAATAAATCAAATAATAAAATAGGGATATATGATTTCCTTTTAAGGCTTTTAAACTTATGAAATGAAAAATTATGTTTTAAATATCAAAATATTTCTAAATACTTCACATATGTCTGTCTTTTTGGTCAGCTTTAGTTTTGGCCAATTTTACTTTCAGCCTACACTGTTGTTTTTGGAACTATTACGTTTTATATATATATATATATATATATATATATATATATATATATATATATATATATATATATATATATATATATTTAAATAAAAAAATTTATATAAACTTTTATATATTTTTATTATATTATGCAATAGTAAAATATTTCTGTCCTAATTTATTCACTTTCACACATTATTTTAATGCTCTTTGATTAAACCCAGGAGCCCTCATTTCTCATGAAGCAAAACCTTTGAGATTTCATTTGATAAATATTTCACTCCACAGAAACAGTAAGCATGCATCTCCTCCTCTGTGTCACTGCGTATCATTAATACAGTGTGTATGAACTCACAATAACCAGGAACATTTGCCATTACACAATCGTTTAAAGTGAAGTCGAAGCTGCATTCACTCTCAAAATGTATATTTGTTCGTTTATCTTTTCGCGAGAGTTTAGCGTGAGCCTCTGCTGACAGCGCAAGCATCAGATCGCTTGAGAAGCACTTCATGAACTCTTCCGGACTGGAGCTGCTCTGGTTGACATCTGCGATGACGTTCAGTGAGGCTTGGAGTTCAACTGAATGACACACAAATGTGCCTCTGATGACATTTAACCTACATATTCACATAAACTTCCCTTATTTGGGCATAAAAATTGTGATTTGGAAAAGTGCACAATAATCGCAGTTATATCAAATAACCAGATGATTATTTAATAATCGCGACAGGCCTTCAGAAGACTTGGACTATGATGCAAGAGTCGCATGGACTAATTTTATGATACTTTGAAGCTTAAAAAAGGACCCAAAATTCACTATCAACTGCGAATAGATGGACGGCAATATTCATTAAAACATGCCCTATTGTGTTTTGCAAGTAGTTAGTCATAAAACATATTTGGGCAGAATTGTATTTTATCTGTAAACTATTCCTTTAAAGATTATTCCCCTAAGTGACATAAAAATGTATTTAAAAAAAAAAAATCACAGATAATTAAAATTATGCTGAAGAACCTTTATCAAAACTATTAACCATATGAAAAGCTGAAATTTTGCAATAATAACCACATTAACAGATGTTTTATGCTCAGTGAAATTGTAAAAATACACAAAATCAGTCAACTGCATAGAGATGCACTAGAAATTCTTTCAATAAGTGTCATTATGTTTCTGTACCATATTTCTGGGCCATGCATGCAATGTCCAAATGTGCGCATTTTGTCGTTTTTAATTTTTTGTCTTAGGTTCTTTTGTCTTAGCCCAAGGATAAGTACAAGAACTTTCCACCATTTTCCCTCCTCTTATTTATTTTTGTCTGTGTTGTTTTTTCAGTATTGCAATGCATCACTTGACATTACCCAAGCAAGTTTGAGCTGCAGAGTATCAGCTGAAAGCAATTTTGTAGCGAGCACAGCTGCCAGGCGGATAAGACTCTCCCACTTTCGTTTACTTTGAAATGCTGCTCTTTTTTTTTTTACATCCAAAATACAAAAGGCAGCCAAATTGCTGACATGTGTGCGAGGAGCAGTGAAGTTCTGCATTCTTTCATGCCCCTCTATGCAAAACTCCCCCTTGTTTATTTAAAGAACACAGAACACTTTAGCACTATTAAGAAACATGTCATATAGTAAACTAAAGGTTTCCTCCCAGGAAAAATCCCCAGTCGTTTATTTTTCTTTGCAAAAAGTTATTTTACTTTCTATTCGCAAACTCACCGCATACACAATTAAAGCCATGGTGGTTGTAATTGGGTTGTGTACTGCTGGACACTAACAGGCAAGGCAAATGTGGAAGTGAGGTGCTTATTTGTGTTCTGGAAGTTGGACGGGTGGACTGGACTGCATCTCTCAATGAGCGCTCAAAGAACATCAAATCACATCAAGGTTCACACATAACACCCAACGATACAGCTGCCTGGCATGAGCCTGGGACTTGTTTTCAAGGTGCGGCTCATTTTCCAACCCCAGCTACTGTCTGTGCCACTCAGATTCCTCAAATCGGTTCACTAATTTCGCCTCGGAAGTGTTCGACAGCAGATTACATAAGTCAAATGGATGCTCCTAATGATGGTTGGATAGGTTGAGTTTTTACTATATAATTAAGCAATAAAGCAAGAGTAAGCAAGAGTGCTGCTGTACAAATTATTACTTAAGCGTGACTATGATTCAGCTATAGGCATGATACAGCTATTCTGATATTCAGTTTTACTTAATTACTTAAGTAATTATAAGTGTGATTTTGCTTATTTACAACAGTTCTATGAGTAAGAAATTAATATAATGTAACTTACATTTTAGACACAATATGGCTGCCCTTACAAAAAATCTAGAGTTCTGGGAAACTAGCCGCAAACTTGCCACAAATTGCCGCAAATTTGACACTCGTTAATTTCACATGCAAATGAGCTTGTGATACGCAAATGTTTGCCAGAAGTTTGCAGCTCTTCATCAGTAGTTATGAACCTGCAGCAAACCTTTGGCAACAAGGGGCAGTTTGCCTCAAGTTTGGCTCATTTGCATGTGAAAATGATCAGTGGCGAATTCGCGTCAAATTTGCCATGAACTCTCGCATTTTGTAAAGGATATTATGTTTTCTGTTTTTGCTCCACTAACAAAAATAGTTCCAAATGAAGCCAAAGTCGCAGAGCTACACATTGACTAATAGCTTGTCTGGAATGCTATGAACACAGACAAGTGGAGGGATACAAACAATGAGCATGTTTACATGCACACCAATATGCTGACAACTTCCAAAAATCAGCCTATTCCAAAAACGAAAGAAATGGTGTTTACATGAGGCTTGAAATCATATACTTTTTGGAACTATCAGTTGTCAACAGAAATCTATGCCAATGGTTGCCGATAGTTTTATTTATTTTTTATTCTTCTTTAAGCCCAAAGTATACTTCGATTTTGATGTGAACGCTCAGCGTCTGCGTACAGTCGAATGCAAGCCTGTCATAATATACTCCACATGACTGTATGCGCATACACAGGCAGTTTAGACTCATAAAGATGTCTGTATAGTCCTTCAAACTCAAGTTATACAAATGCAGGTGTCCTTGACCTCCTCACACACGCGCTCTTGACTTGCAAATCCACTGTTGTTGTTTATACCTTCGTTTCCTGCTGTTTACCTGCAATTACATCTTCTTCTAGTGCTTCTTCAGGATAGCAACGGCTCAGTTGTGAGTGTTGCTACCTTGTGGACCCATTTATTAGTGCAAATAATTCCAGGTGATTGCACATTCTGCGCGTTCAAAGACTCGTGGTTAGAAAAATTGGTCTGCACACGTTCAGTGCTCGAGAACCCTGCTGATGACGAGATTTGCGTCATGCATCCTGGACGTCAGGACCGAAGTATACTTTAGGCTTTAGCCGGCGCTGGAGGATTCAACAGTAAGAGCAGCTTGGTTCTACAGTATAACAGCAGCCTCTAGAGGTGAAATAAAAACAATCACATGGGGATTTGCTTTTTCTTAATCTTTCATCCTCACTTCAATGCATATTGTGTTATTTTGATTATATAATGAAGTGTTCTAAATTGAAGTGAGGTCATACAAGGAAAAATGTGACCTCATTGCAAAATAAGAATGCCATGCATGTTTTGGTCTTGTATATAGTTAAAATTCTTGTATTATGCACCAAATCTTCATTTTATTGTTAGGATTTTGGTAGACTAATAAACTGCATTTGGTATTTTATTTATTTTGGACTCTTAAAGCCTCTATATCTGTACTCTTCACAGTATGGAAAGGTTATGATTTTTATTTATTTTTTATTTTTTTAAACTATTGGCCTCTTTCACCACCTTAGTTATCGGTATCTGCAAAATCCACTATTGGCCGACCTCTAGTACATACATCGGTGTATTGGGCAATCTACGATCAGTTTTTGCTTAAACTGTTTATGACATTGCACCGATAAAGTAAAGCTGTTTAAGGTGTTTACATGACCACACATTTACATGATAGTTTTTACAATTATAATATTAAATTATATGATTATAATCTGCGAATATTGGCGATTTTGAGATTGAGTATTTGCCGATAGCAGTACCCTTCTGGCTGATTAATAGATTTGTTTTTATATATTTTGAATTAATTTCAAGTAAATATGGTGTAAAACAAAAGTTTATTAAATTTCAGCAATTTTGTCTGTAAAAAAATAAAAACATGTCAGTCGACCCCAATTTGTAAGTCACATTCTGTTAGTTGTTTCGGTAACGGTCGCTGTAGGGTCTGTTGTCATTTGGTGTTAATCTAAATAGCTGGTGGAAGTGGAAAGGGCAGAAAGGCCACAGTAAACAAGAATGATGTCATGAGACCTGATGAATATGGTTGTAATCATGTCAAAAGCATTGACCTTTACATTGAGTGACAAAACTGAATTGGATTCAGGACCCCTCTGCTAGCTAAACACTTCCAGCTTTCCCATCACTGAATGAGGTGTGCAGTGTAAATATAATCTGAACCTTTTACTGAAACACACCGCAAGCGGGAACTTGATCCTCACATCCTTCTTTTGATTTCCAGGATGGCTGAGTGAATCCATCATAAACAGGGGAATTCAGATTGTATTACAGTGTGCAGAGGTCTCTCTAGACAATGTATTGGACAATCCAGATCTTCTTGCAGTCTTAGGTCAAGCGCCAAGATTATGGTGTTGTCCAACCAGTGACTAAACTCTTGACTTCCCTGGATTTGCTGCTTGGGCAGTTGTTTCCAGATCAGCTGCATCAGTGTGGCTTTCTGCAGTAAACAGGATTCTTCCTAACCCACACTATCCTGTGGTTACCTGGGGGGGGGAAACACTTCTTTTTATAAGTGCTTTGGCTCGTAGCTTTACATCTGGGCAACTTGTGGAAATACGGAGGTTCTGTTGAATGAAGGAACCACAAAATATGGTTGCAGTGCCAAGACGGCGGGAAAACTCCACAGCAGAATTAATGAATGACGTGAAGATCAATGCCTAATCATTTAATAAATCCTGGTAGATACAGGAAGATAATTAATAAAGAAAACAAGAAACAGAATGTGCACATGAAGGTTAAAAATAACAGTTATTCAATAGTTTTTAACGGTATTTGTAGAATCTTCAGCACCTAAGAGCCCTCTTCAAGAACCATGTACAGCATATGGTTTTTGAGTTGGCTTTAGGGCTGTTTGTGCGATTAAATATTTATGTAAAATGTTACGCAATAAATAGAGATTGATTACCTCAAATCCAGAGTTGTCCAATGAACGGCTTATGTTCAATGATATTATAAAAAAAAAAGAAAATGTATTATAAAAATTATTATAATTATAAATTATTATATGGAAATAAAACAAACAACATAATGACTTCTAAAGCCACTTTTTATAATCAATTCTTTATTTGTCTGCTGCCACAAAACATTAATGTGTTTGAATTATATTACAAAAAAGAAACGTCCTCTCACTTTCAACTGCTTCTATTTTCAGCAAACTTAACGTGTAAATATTTGTATGAACATAAAAATATTCAACAACTAAGACATAAACTGAACAAGTTTCACAGACATGTGACTAACAGAAATGGAATAATGTGTCCCTGAACAAAGGGGGGGTCAAAATCTAAAGTAACAGTCAGTATCTGCTGTGGCCACCAGCTGCATTAAGTACTGCAGTGCATCTCCTCCTCATGGACTGCACCAGATTTGCCAGTTCTTGCTGTGACATGTTACCCCACTCTTCCACCAAGGCACTTGCAAGTTCCCGGACATTTCTTGGGGGAATGGCCCTAGCCCGCACCCTCCGATCCAACATGTCCCATACGTGCTCAATATCTGGGCTCTTCACTGGCCATGGCAGAACACTGACATTCCTGTCTTGCAGGAAATCACACACAGAATGAGCAGTATGGCTGGTGGCATTGTCATGCTGGAGGGTCATATCAGGATGAGCCTGCAGGAAGGGTACCATATGAGGGAGGAGGATGTCTTCCCTGTAATGCACAGCGATGATGCTGTGACACACCACCCCCAGACCATGACGGACCCTCCACCTCCAAATCGATCCTGCTCCAGAGTACAGGCCTCGGTGTAACGCTCATTCCTTCGACGATAAATGCCCTCCGACCATCACCCCTGGTGAGACAAAACCACGACTTGTCAGTGAAGAGCACTTTTTGCCAGTTCTGTCTGGTCCAGCGAAGGTGGGTTTGTGCCCATAGGCGACGTTGTTGCCGGTGATGTCTGGTAAGGACCTGCCTTACAACAGGCCTACAAGCCCGCAGTCCAGCCACTCTCAGCCTATTGTGGAGAGTCTGAGCACTGATGGAGGAATTGTGCATTCCTGGTGTAACTCGGGCAGTTGTTGTTGACATCCTGTACCTGTCCCGCAGGTGTAATATTCGGAAGTACCGATCCTGTGCAGGTGTTTTTACACATGGTATACCACTGCGAGGACGATCAGCTGTTTTTCCTGTCTCCCTGTAGCACTGTCTTAGGCGTCTCTCAGTACAGACATTGCAATTTATTGCCCTGGACACATCTGCAGTCCTCATGCAGCATGCCTAACAGGTTTGTGGAGTAACGAAATGCATGTAACGGGAATATGTATTTAAAGTACAAAATATAAGTAACTGTATTCCACTACAGTAACAATTTAAATCATTGGTATTTAGAATACAGTTACATTCAAAAAGTATTTTGATTACTGAAGAGATTACTTTGCATTTTATTGTCATTTGTTTCATTTAATATTTAGTCCTTTCAGATGGAAAACCTTTATACATACAAATGATGCAATCCAAAGTGCGTTTGAACAGCGGTGAAACACTTTCTTATGATGTGTTACATTCATATGAGCAGACAGAGAAGTAAGTTTGAAGTAAATTTGGAGCAGAAGAAATAGAAACAAACCTTGTGTACATTTTCAGCTTTACGCTAAACTAAAAAGCTATTTCTAGCCATTTTACATGCACATGTTACCAGGCACGATCATATTTTCTTATCAAGAAAATTCACGTTGGATCATAAGTTCTTTTTTTCTAGTAAGACCTTTGATATTAGGGCAAAAATCATATTCTTGATAATAATTTATGTATTGTTTTCCTGTAAAAACATCTAAAAATCTTTAAAACAAGATCAATTTGATTTATCTTGTTTTAGAAACAACACTGCATAAGATATTTAGGTTTTTCAGAGAATGTATTTTTAGCATGTGTATTTTGTCTTACTGTACTGTCAGAGTTTTTATAGTCAAAACAAGTGAAAAAATCTGCCAGTGCTGAAGAAGTAATCCAAAGTATTTAGAATACGGTACTGACCTTGAGTAATCTAACAGAATATGTTACAAATTACATTTTACAGCATGTATTCTGTAATCTGTAGTGGAATACATTTCAAAAGTAACCCTCCCAACCCTGTGCCTAAGGCACGTTCACACAGATGAGCAGGGACCCTGGGCATTTTTCTTTTGGTGTTTTTCAGAGTCAGAAGAAAGGTCTCTTTAGTGTCCAAAGTTTTTATAACTGTGACCTTAATTGCCTACTGTCTGTAAGCTGTTAGTGTCTTAACGACCGTTCCACAGGTGCATGTTCATTAATTGTTTATGGTTCATTGAACAAGCATGGAAAACATTGTTTAAACTTTACAATAAAGATCTGTAAAGTATTTGGATTTTTACAAAATTATCTTTAAAATACAGTGTCCTGAAAAAGGGACGTTTCTTTTTTTGTTAAGTTTATTATATTATATTATTGTATATTTAATTTATTTGGGGCATCAGCAAATATTGATATATATACGGTTTCTATTATTTGATCATTTTATGCATTAACCAGCACATCAATAAAAATAAAAATAAAAAATAAAAAAAAAGTTAATGCATTGACATTACCATACTAAATACTGTTTTTTTTTTTTTTTTATTATTTCTTAAGATCAAAGTATACTTCAGTTTTCCATGTGCCTTAACAGTCAAAAGAGTACTGTACTTTAAAAGACTGAGCACTCGACTGTGCAAGACATAATATCATGCAGAAAAACGAAGTATACCCTAACCTTTATAGTTCTTTATGTATCATTAGATGTTCTTCAGATCAGCATATAGGTTTCTGGGATCTTTAAAGTATCAGTAGCAGCACAGATCATTTCCTAATGAACAAGAGTATTAAATGTTCTTTGTGGAACTTCAAAAGGTTCTCCTATGACATCAGGCCTGCTGAAAGGACAAGCTCTTGATCTTCCATGATGGTCCAGGCTGGTTTATTTTGGTTAGTGCTGGTTTGATGCTGGTCTAGTTGGTTGACCAGCATGGCCTTTCTGGTGAACTTGCAGTGTTGGGCAAGCTATGGTACTCAAAAAATGTAGCTAGCTAAGCTACCAACTACTCAACAGAAAAATTAGTTAAGCTAAGCTAAAAGCTACACATCAGAGAAAGTAGCAAATTACACTAAAAGCTACACAAAAAAGGTGCTTGCTACATTTAAGCTACTTCCATTTTTTTTTTTTCAACCAGATGCACAAAGCATACTGTCATAGACATAGCATCTAAAACACTTATTCACATGATGTTTATATGTGTATACAAGTATAGAGTATGGTGCAATATAAAATGTTTGTGCATGTAAAAAACATGTTAATTTCTATTTATACATGCTACCTATACAAACCCATTTGTTAAAAATAAAAAATCACTATTTTTACATTATCTTTCATATATATAATACTACCTCTACAAACCCATACCCATTTGAACATAATTTCCTTTGCACATTCCTTTATAAAAACTCATACATATACTATTCATCTTATCCTGTAATTCTTTGTCTAGCTGTTGTATTTCTGTATGTACTGGAAGCTTCTGATCAGAGGCCAAATTTTTTGTTTGTGTGAGCATATCTGGGCAATAACAATGTGATATCTGATGGTATCAGATGGTAATACCACAGCACTTTGAGATACAATTACCATATTTATGTACTATTCTGTATTTACATGATGCTTGAAGATAATTCAAGGAATACCATGGTACTACTATGGTACTTCACTATATGATTACCTTTTTAATATACCATTGTATTAACATGGTGCCCCCAGGTAATGGTACATGTCCAAAAATTTGGTAATGCCATGGTACTTTTTTGATGTATTTTTGTGTAGTCTAATAAATGTGTTGATACTCTTATTGTGGTCAAATTTTACCTGCAGTGCCGTTCACACACTGCACATGTGTTGAACTTAATAAAAGCCTTCTTCACCACTAGCAAATGATGGGATGCATTTGCAGGTTTGGTTTCCATTGAATGCAGATCCACTGTAACCAGCATTATCTTCTTTTTCTTCTTGTGTTGTTTATTGGCTGTTTGCATTACTGCCACCAACTGGACTGCTGGAGTGTAGAGCATCAAGAAGAATAAAAATAAATAAATCATAAAATAAATTATTGTTTCCATTAAAACCATGCAAGTCCTTAAATTCTCTTGTCCAACCAGCGTTCTCTTTATTTTCCATATTTTAAAATATTCTGTGAGCGTGTTGGCAAGTGAGAGCGCGCACCAAACGATTCAGCAGTGCATGCGTGAGCTTTCAGAGTCATTCAGATTGAATTGCTAACTGATTCAGACTGCTTTGCCATCACGTGGGATCAATTAATTGTTAAGAACCGATTCAGATGAGCGATTCATTTGTCAATCGGACATCTTTAGTTCTGATTCAAAACTGGCAATTGTAAACACAGGGTGTGTGCATGCAAAGCTACCTAATCAAGAATATATCTTCGCTACTGAAAAGCTACTTGATTTAAAAACTAGCAAAGCTACCACCTCGCTAATAATAGCTTTGCTATTTAACTAATAGCTTCGCTAATTGCTAATAGCTTTGCTATTTATCCAAGAAAATCTTGATGATTAACTTAGTTCTTAAACCTGATGCATCCCATACTGGAGACTAGCATCTAAAATACAACATATGCTGGTCATATTAACAGGAATGGAAACTTTATTTTTAAGAGTGTAATTGCATGACAAGAAGCTTATAAAAACAGCATTAATATTTGAAGGTGGACAGATATGCTGGAACCATGGTTAATTATTGAAACACTAATAAAAAGTTTCAAGGGGGGTTGCAGATAAAAAAAAAGCCTTGGAATACCTGATGGGAGGTGAAGGGTTTGGGACTCCCAGAGCGCAGCAGCAGCATTTGGATTAGTTCCAGGGTTGAAGTGGGAGGTGGTCTGTGGTGACTGATAGCCCACCACGGCCCAAGAAACTCGAGTTGCAGGGAAAGCTTAACACACCTTGACATCCATAGGAAACTCAAGCCCAGCTCCAAGTAGAGTCAGATACTGTACGTACCACCAAAGGAGCTTGGCTGCTCCTTACTGCTCAGCACTGCTTTTAACTCAATCTGTTTAGATGAGCACACAGAGGAGGAATGTCTCCATCCTGCACCTCCTCCCCTTCACCACTCTCTCCAACAGCCCTGAAACCACATACACAAATGCATTAAAATGACATGTAGGCAGATATGCATGGAAAATGAGCAACTGAATTGTTGGAGCATTCGGAAGACTGCCAACCAGAAAGCTGACATGGGATCTCACTGTATATGTTTGCCTGGGAGCAACAAATATAGTCCCATTGCCTTCAAGTCGGTGCCAAGATGTTTGGAGGAATCAAGGAAAAAGCCCTACAGGAACTTGACAGTATGGAAAAAGAACAACAAATAATTTGAATAAAAAACTTAAATCGCTGGTGGTGTTTGATTGCATGCATTGGCTGGTGAGTCGGTGTCTATGATGTAAGTCCATCTCAGTTGGAAAAAGAAAATCAAAGGATACGATAGAAGAAGAGGCAAGAGGAGGCAAAGAAAATAGGGCAGTTTGGCTATCCTTCTGAAAAGACAAGTATAGCTGGTCACGAGCATATGTTATGTTTTTAATGTTTAAGTCCTTTAACCAGCCTAAGGTAGTTTTCCGGTCTTAGTTGGTTTAAAGTGGTTTAACTGGTCTTCAGGTGGTCTAGCTGGTCTCCAAGCCTGGCCAAGCTGGTGTTTAGCTAGTTTGCCAGCTGGTCTCTCAGTCTGACCAATTGTCAAGTCCCCGAAACCCCTCTAAAAGCAGAAAAATAAACCAGCCTAACCTGTTAGGCCAGGCTCTGTGACCAGCTAACCACCATAGGCTGGTTTAAGATTTTTATTTTTTTTCAGCAGGGTAGCTTAACCAGCAAGACTTCTTTGTTAAATCAACTTCTTCATAAAGGTCATGCTGGTTGACCAGCTTTACTTCGTTAGCTAATGAACAATATGACTATTTGCAACAGTAAAGCAAAACAGTTGTTCTTGGTTTCCATTAATTTTTTCCACAAGGATTTCATACATTTCTCCATAAAAGAAAAAGTTCTAAGCCATGAACCAAATCAACCAGCGCCAAGGTGAATCACAGTATTAAAAACTTTGATTTAAAGGAGTATTTCAGGTTCAATACAAGTTAAGCTCAGTCGACAGCATTTGTGGCATAATATTGATTACCACAAAAATTTATGTTGACTCGTCCCTCCTTTTCTTTAAAGAAGCAAAAATCAAGGTTACACTGAGGCACTTAAAATGGAAGTGTAAGGGGGCTAATTTTTGGACGTTAAAATACTCACTTTTTCAAAAGTATAGCCACAAGACATAAACAATACATGTGTAAAGATGATTTTAGTGTGATAAAATAACTTACTAACCTTTTCTGTGTAAAGTTATAGCCAATTTTACAACTTTGCTGCCATGAAGATGTAATGTCAACAAACCCTAAAATGACTGTAAAAATTACAATTTAAACAACTTCACAGCTCAAATAATACATGAGTTTTTACAGACGAATTCATGAAAGTGCTTTAATAAGAATATATTCACATTTTTTACTTTAAACCCTCCAAAAATAGGCCCCATTCACTTCCATTGTATATGCCTCACTGTGTAACAGGAGCCAGCTGGTACGTGATAGCTGTGCGGTATGTGTAAACCTCACTCTCCTGACTTCTAGCCACTGACATTAGAGGCTATAGCCTTTAGCCTCCTCATTAGCGCACCTGCCTCACATGCCAGCTGACGACAGTTCGAATCCTGCTCGGAGCAGTTCGAGCAGGACCGGTTACAACTGCAACCTTGATTTTTGCTTTTTTTAAATAAAAGGAGGGACGATTCTAAATTCTTTTTTGTGATCACAACATTTTGCCACAAATGCTGTCAATTGAGCTTAACTTGTATTGAACCTGCAGCATTGTTTATCAGTTGGGTTGCTTGGAGACATCTCTAATGAGAGTCAAACCCCTGCTAAGCTAACGGGAGCGTTACAGCTCCGAATATCGGGGAATGGAGATATCAAGTAGGGAATTTATGGTCTGAGATATCAAGTAGGAATATCCCACATCCAACTTGAATGGAACGCAGCATAACCGTGTACCCTGACGAAACGAAATTTATTGCAAGCAACATTTAAATCGCAAATATTATTAGATAGATTTTTACAGGTATTATAGACCTCCTTGGTAGACTCATCTCCTGTTCGGGAGATGTTCATTTCACAAACAGTCATGCTGCAGTCAAAATTAGGCTTGCTTGAGTATTAAGTGTCGTTTCAAGTTCTGGCTTTCGTGCGTGGACGTGTTTTTAAAATGTCAATTGGTATTAATAGTTTGCTGCGACATAATGCATGATGCCCAAAGGCATAGGGTGTCTTATTCATTGTGAAACTGTGTTTTCTTAATGGCATGAATCACACTGGAGTCCTAGACTGTCAATGCACAGCCTGCCACTGGGATTAACATAACATCGATTAACAACTTCTGAGCTCATAGTAGGTCTGTCTTTAAAGGTTTATAATTTCTGGTCAAAAATGTATTCACTTATGGAAGAAATGAATGGGATTTTTATTTCCAGAACCAGACTGTTGCATGGAAATTCATGCTGGCCTATGGTCTTTTCAGTAGGGTGAACATCTCGGCTCGTCTTGCACCAGTACATTGTGATATTCTCCATTCACTGAGCGAAATCAATGAATCAAGGTTAAAGTTTCAACAAACAATGCAGTATATAACACTGCCTCTCCAACAAGGAACGTGGGTAAGGCAGGAGCTGAAAAAACAGAGAAAAGGATTTGGAGCCTGCACGAACACTGTGGCCAGGGCTGTAAATAGTCCTGAAAGCTGTATCTCAAGAGGAGTAATGGAAGGCTGGGCACGAGCCAACACAAACACAAGGCTGGCCCGAGAGGATTTGCAGCGCTGGGCCTGTTTTCCTCCTTTTCAAATCCAGAGCCCCGTGCCCTCCGTCATCTGTTGCCCTCCTCCATATCCCCCCACAGCTGTCAACAGCTGGGCCTGTCATTCACTGGAATTCTTCTAATGAGCAATCAATCACCCCGCTATTTGTTTATCTATCTATATACAGTATAAAATCAAGTATCGAGGCTCCAGCCAGACTTGTTGCATTCAAAGCATGCATACACTCTAGAGGATGCATTGCAATTGGCATGTAAAATGGCTATGTTGCCATAGGCATAGAGTTGATTCAGCTCTGCAATTAATCTTTGGAAAAACAGTATGGCAACACCTGCAAGAGCGTGATGCGTTTAGACATTGCGTGTCATCATGTACTTCAGTATTGGTTTGCAAAACATTTATGAAGCACCAACACTTTTAAAAAATGCTAACAATTTTCACCCAGTGCAATGTTGCATTATGTAGGCAATTCTGTTTGAAAGAAAATATACAATCATCCGTACCCTGACACCTTTCAATTTCAGCATGCGCTCGCTCACGCCAACATAACAGTTACTGCGAGAGACCACATTTAACGAAATACGCAGGTTATGCAAGTGTTTAGTTAGCACACAAAAAATCATTGTTTTCGACATTACACAGGTGTGGTCAGGCTCTTGTCCTGTCTTGTCTCAGTTCTAACACTTTATTTTGCCCTCTGAAAAAAAAAAAAAAGAGTCACTAAATGGATAGCTCAGGCGAAAGCTGTCATGAGCCTTTTCAAAAGAGAAAAGGCACTTCACACGCCATTTGGAATGCAAACAGCAATCGGTGTAGTGGCCATCAGTTATCAGATGTCTGAGAGTGTCTCTTTAGTGAGGCATGATAATGCAAATCTACATGGTGTATCATCGCGGGAGGTCCAAGGATGGTGTGCAACTGCTGAGGTAAAAGCTGTGTGGAATTTACATTCTCAAAGTGCCAGTTATAGGGTTTTCCTGGGTCAAAAATGGTCTTCAGTGGTGTACAGTACATGTTAATCACGATGCAGTTATTTAAAATAATTACAATTAATATTTAAGATATGTTGTTGCATTTTATGTTTGTAATGAATAGTATTTATTTTTGATCATCTGAACATCTAGAAACATCTGAATTCAACAGAGTTTTACTTAAAGGTGCTATGGAAAATCAAACTAACTTGACACCTTATTTCTATAGGGCTAGTTAAAATATTCATGAGTAAAGCACTTTACCTATTTGGGACTGTGCTTCTAGATTAAAAATGTTTGTTTCCTATTCCATAACAGATATTGTTTTCCTTTTATCAGAATCTTAGTGATTTAGGAATCACTGTGACTCTAAAAACATCTGAAGCCAAACCAAACCTAATATCAAACATCTCTAGAACAGGAAATATATTACAATATTACACATGACTTTCTTCATAATTTATAAAGGTCCAGACTTTTATTCGACATTGTAGCCTACTTGCCCTTGTGTTTGTCATAGTTAAGAAGACCATGGATGGCTCCTCAGTTGTTAGTTAGGTAGTCTTTCTTAAAAAATAAATTGTTCATTTGTTATGAAAAAATAACAGCCTAAACACATTTAAAAAAGCAACTTTTTTAATACAACTGCCACAGTTGTAATGAAAAAATCAATTAAAGTTTACTGTGATAAATGTTAGTTAGGGTGTTGATGTAAAAAGTCTTGTTATTTATGCTGGTGCAGGTGTTTTCTCTTTCCCTCATCTGTGCTGTTCAGAATGTCAGAGCTGTCTTGCCATTTGAAACGGTTGAATTTTTTCCAGTGCTTTAAATTAGAAAATTCTCAAGTATAATTCAAAGGGGTCGCATGAGGTTTGTTATGCAGCATGATATCGAGAAAAGCCCAGTTTAATCGCTGAAGCCCGGTTGACATGCACACCTGAGTGCTCCAGAAGTAGACCTACCATGTTTTTTTATTTTTTTATTTATCTCATTTTCTCCCCAATTTGGAATGCCCAATTCACACTATTTAGTAGGTCCTCGTGGTGGTGCGGTTACTCACCTCAATCCAGGTGGCGGAGGACAAGTCTCAGTTGCCTCTGCTTCTGAGACAGTCAACTTATAACATCTTATCACATGGCTCGCTGTGCATGACACCGCGGAGACTCACAGCACATGGAGGCTCATGCTATTCTCCCTGATCCACGAACAACTTACCACGTGCCCCATTGAGAGCGAAAACCATTAATCTTGACTACAAGGAGGTTACCCCATGTGACTCTACCCTCCCTTGCAACCGAGCCAATTTGGTTGCTTAGGAGACCAGGCTGTATTCGCTCAGCACACCCTGGATTCGAACTTACGACTCTCGTCAATACTCGCTGAGCTATCCAGGCCCCCATAGGCCTACCATGTTAAAACTATGGTATATGAATATACTGGACACACAATAACATGAAAAAAACATAGTTGCAAGCAATAATGGGGCCAATCACAAAAATGGTTAAACATTTTGATTGAATATAGCAAACTGGTGATGTTTTAAGAAAAAATATTAAGTTTTAAATCATTGAACTCAGCACTACCCAAGGAATCTAAGGACATCAGGCTTGAGATAATATGCCAAATTGCTCAAAAGTTATGTGTTTTTTCTTTACATTTTGTCATTTATTTATTTATTTATTTATTTTGACAAATAGGTGGTGCTCTCACTAAACTTCTCAGGTTTCTTCAGGCTGTGTTGGGCATCATTTAACTCTGTTTGACCTAAGGAATCTAAAGAGACAAAGCTTATGATTTTTGGCCAAACTAGATTTAGGAAAAAATTACATATGCCAAGTTTCATTTCAATACGGTAAAGCGTTGCCAAGACTTCACAGTGTTCTCACTGTCAAATTTGTTGATGTTTTGTTTGAAAACGGTTTGGTCTGTCAAAAAGCTTAGAGAAATTTTTGCCAGCATGGTCTGAAATTTGGGAAAGTTTGGGTTAGGGTTTGAATGATGAAAACAATAAGAGGAGTGCGAAAATCTAAATAATAATTAGGCCTTATGGTTAAAAAGTTATTAGCATAAACAAAAGTGCTTTTTTTATCCCCTCTTCTCACAATTTGGAATGCCCAATTCCCACTACTTAGTAGGTCCTCATGGTGGAGTGGTTAGTCACCTCAATCTGGGTGGTGGAGGACAAGTCTCAGTTGCCTCCACTTCTGAGACTGCCAATCCACAGAGGTTACCCCATGTGACTCTACCCTCCCTAGCAACTGGGCCAACTTGGTTGCTTAGGAGGCCTGGCTGGAGTCACTCAGCACACCCAGGATTTGAACTCGTGACTCCAGGGGTGGTAGTCAGTGTTGATACTTGCTGAGCTATCCAGGCCCCCACCTAAGTGCAAATTTGAACTGTTAGTGGAGCTAGAGGGTTTGATGTAGAGACTTCAAATTTGCCACCAAGAATGTTCAGACCACGCTTAATCAGTATGCCAAATATTTCAGCTTGATACCATATGGTTCCATTGGCTACCATAGACCTCTCACAGATAAGAAGCTGAAAAATCTAGTTACCTACCTACCAACCTTAGTAACACCACAGTACCCTCTGTTTTTAGAAGAGAATGTCAAGGTATTCAGTTTGTTTCTTGTATTTTGCCTACTGCCATGAGATCTGTTTGCATTTGTGTGTGTATGAGTACAATCAGTCTCTCCTGTCAAAGAGATGACATTAATCCCATTAAAATGCAAGTCCCATTATACTCATGGTATGGATCAAGTTGTGTGTTAGCCTAAAATATGCATGTATTGTTACACATCAAGACATCTGGAGCGCAACTCTGCAGGACTGTGGCAGCCTGTGTATTTTACTTAGACCTGCATGTGAGTTCAAAGCTACTCTAGTGAGAGGCCATTTTAAGTGGAAACATGAAAGCACCTCTCAACACACCAGATCAGAGAAGAGGAGAAAGCCCAGAATAAACATATATCATGCACTCTGCCGTAAACACAGACACAACAAGGAGTCAAAATTATTTGCTGTTCTCCAAATATCTAGACGTTTTCTTAAAAAGATGAAACCACAATGCAGGCATGCCACACATACAGCAAGCAGTGTTGGGGGGGTAACATGCATCAAGTAATGTGCGGTATGTAATCAGGTTAATTTTTCAAGAAACACGTAATGCATTATTTGTTACATTTACACAGTAATATCCAAGTTAGTTTTTAAAATAAGTAATGTGCATTACTTTTTAAATTAATTACATTTAATCTATTTAATTTATTAACTGACAAACATTCCATGTTCAGAGAAATACCGTTATATAGACTTTAGTCAAGTTAGATGGCATATTTCATTTCTTATGAGGGTTAGATGTAGAATCTATTCAGTGGATTGTCCTCTTTAATACCTTGGAGTCAATCGTTCAGCTGATAACACATTAAAAATGTCATCTGAAAAAAATTTAGATACACAAAATCCAGAGCAAAAGAAAATTGGTTGTATAAGAATGTTTGTCAAAAATATAATATTCGGGTGCACTACCAAAAAAAAAAAAAAAAGCCTTAATCAGCTAATGGTGGGAAAAAGTATTAATTATTCATTTTATTCAACATATTCTTATAATGAATATTGTAACACATTACTTTTAAAATTTACGTTCCCCAACACTGGCAGCAGGTTCTCTTTCTGGAGGGCCTCCAAATAGGTCATTACTCACACTATAACATCGAGTACCTTGGCTCAAGTACATGTGACCCGATGACTGGATGTTAAGAGAACGCAGGGCAACAAGCAGTTTGTGCACATCACTGTTTCAAATATTTATTTGATCCTGTCAAAGTATGCAGTGAACAATAGGAATATTGACAGTATAGGGAAGAGAATGAGCTGGTTTGTTTGAGTGTTTTAGCACCGTGGACTCCCATGCGAGCTGTTGCTTTGTGAAAGTCCAGTATTGTATTTCTTTCCGCTGCCAAAGCGAGCTTCCTGCACCGGGGCAGAGTCGACCAACAGTAACCCCCATTTCCTTTGTTGAGGTCTGAACTAGCACTGCCACGAGCCCCCGGGCCCTGCCTCCAGACTCCAGCCTCCCTACGCGGACCTATGAAGCGGTCCGGGTCACCTTCACCGCTGTTAACGTTTCCTGCAGGAGTCTGTGGATCGGACCCCACCTTTGGATATTTAGGGATAATTCTGTATTTAGACATATTTGGCTCAATGACAACAATGATGTTTGACTAGCTAGTGCTTAAGTAAACAGCATGAGAGATGTACAGAGTAAAAATTACTTAGGGATTTAGACAGGATATCAAGCTAAAAGGTCTTCCAATAGTGTGACATGCATGTTTTAATGTACTTTGTAATTCAATACCACATCATTTTCTAGACTAGGATTAGGATTTATATGAGGCCATTATAGTAGGCACTATACTG
The DNA here is from genome assembly GCF_019703515.2 of Myxocyprinus asiaticus. Classification (NCBI taxonomy): domain Eukaryota; kingdom Metazoa; phylum Chordata; class Actinopteri; order Cypriniformes; family Catostomidae; genus Myxocyprinus; species Myxocyprinus asiaticus. The sequence goes on along the minus strand of NC_059385.1, from coordinate 25,745,335 downwards.
TATCTAGTTTTATACTGTACAGTAACTCTCTAGATATAGGTCAGGCCATTCTTTAGTGCTTTTTTTTATCCGTTTAATCATCCACCAAAAATAAAATAATAGGTCCAATCTCATAGAAAAGTACTAGCACACATTTATTCAACAAGCTGTATGATTTAATGTATCTTTCATGTCCAAAGCACAAATGGTGTGGGATAAGTGTAATACCTAAGGTTAGGGGTTTGTTTAAATTCCAAGAACCCCCCCATACCTGTGGTAAAATTACCATATTGCATGGCCTCTCGTGGCTTATTGCCTCATTTTACCTCAATCCACAGTTTACAGTTAGGCCCTTGACCACTACTTTATAAACCTTACACCAGTTCTTACCATCAATTTCTGTTCATTGTTTTGCCCCAGTGTTAACTGGTGCTCCTGGTATGCATCATATTTCCCTTGATCTGATACCCTAAGGGTTCCTATACCATAAATCCTCTGTTCAACTGGCACAAAGCTGGCCCTGCTCTCTTCTAGTTCACTCCAGCCAAGAAAATGTCAGAGCAATTTCACAAGTGCCTCTCAGGCTGCAATCTGACATCAGCTTGCTTTGGTTCTTCAAAGACTAAGAACTTCATCCAGAATGACGTTTAACTTGTATGAGGCAAGAGCAACTCTAGAGCTAAATTTGCACACACAAGAATAATTAAAAAAATAAAATAAATTTTTTTTGTTCCAGTTTGATTAAATTTAAATTTTCTGGGACCTCCCAGAAAAGGCGCTTGAAAGGATACTGCAGTGCAAAGGCAAACTACACATTTTGTCAAAACTGTGTATGGACCGAAATCAGGTCTGGTTACATGCACTTTAGAAGTTTGATTTCAGTCAGACTAAATCACTGAACCCGTTTACATGCACACCAATACGCTGATAACTCCTAAAAAAAAAAAAAAAAAAAAACCTGTTTACATAAGATTTGAAGTAACTGTGTTATTCTCTGCTTTTGACATCAAACCATGAGGAGACATGCGCACAACATGTGCGTTCATTGGATAAGCCAATACGAGTGCCGGTAAAGGTGTTTACATGCAACTCAAAATCGGGGTAATGGCCAAAAATCTACCCGTGTTATGACCTTACACCGATAAAGGAAAGCAGTTTAATGTCAGCTATATCGGTGTAAGAATGTGCATGCTCGATAATTCATCTTTTTAAAATGTCATGTAAATGCTTTTGTCAGACTAGAAACATATCAGTCCAATTAGTCTTATCAGCATTTTTGGTTGACATCAGCGTATTGGTGTGCATATAAAAGCACTCAATACTTTCTAAATGAAAACCTGTTATAAAAATATGCAGCAAAATTGAGCTTTGCACATAGGTTTATTTACTTTAGACAGCAGTGCTGTTGCCTGTAGGGCCAATTGACCTGTGGTGCTCTGTGGCTGTGCAGGACTGACTCTTTTAACTTGTTAATAGTGTTGTTCAGACAGCCCTGCTCCGGGGACTGGTAAGGAAGTGAGGAGGGTGCTCTGGGGTAATTTGGCCTAAATCAGAGGGGATGGACCCTCCAGCCCCTGAGGTCCATGACATTACACAGCCACAATATGGTTTTAAAACACACACCATACCACCAGATTAAGACAAGAGGTGGTGACTGGACTGCAGAGCAGACAAAGTGCATGAATGAAAACACCTTTACAACAAGAATAAAGGGTGAATGAGTGATCCAATGAACAATTTTCACAGCTACATCACTAATTACAACAAAATTCATAATGTGTATCTCGATCTACACATTCATATCAGGAATCATCCAATAATTACTGTGATTTAAGTCTCATGAGCCTTAAGTACACATAACACAGTACCAATTCTTGGTTCATTTCGAGTTCAATAAATGACTTGCGGTTCAGTAAGTTTTGATATGTGTAATTCATTTAGGAATAGTGCTACACTGGTCGCACTCTTTGTTTTGTGGTGTAGATTCAAAACAACTGGCTCATTAGAGTCATTTGTTTAGGAATCAGACTACACTGGTCGAACTGTATGTTTTGTGCTGTAGATTCAAAAGAACCACCTCACAGGAGTCGTTTGGGAATTGTGCTACACTGGTCGCACTGTGTTTCACGCTGTAGACTCAAAAGAATTGCCTAACAAGAGTCATTACTGCTGGAAGCACACTAGACTGGTCCTGCTGTAGATTTAAGTACCGGCTCATAAGAGTAATTTGTTCAGGAATTGGACTGCACTGGTCATGCTGTATTTTTTGGGCTGTAGATTCAAAAGAACTGGCTCATGAGAGTCATTTGTTCGGGAATAGGACTACACTTGTCACACTGTATGTTTTGTGCTGTAGATTTAAAAGAACTGTCTCAAAAAAGTCATTTGTTCAGGAATCAGACTTTACTGGCCACACTATATGTTTAGCACTGTAGATTTAAAAGAGCAGTCTCACAACATTAATTTGTCGGGAATCTAACAACACTGGTCACACTGTATGTTTTGTGCTGCTGTTTCAATAGCCATGTTGCACTGAGTGGTAGTGCAGTAAATACTGTCAACAGTATTTTAGTATTGTAGGGTATTTAGTATAGTTCCGGTATTATTTACAAAATGGTTCTGAATAAGAACCGGTTCTTGGTTCCCAACCCCATTAACTATAAATGTGACTTTTGTTTGTTTTGAGTCAATATTATTGTCTGTGGAAATCGACAGCATGCCACAGACGCTGTTAACAGAACTTACCGGTAACATGTTTTAAACATAAAATATCACTAGATCAAAATTCACAGATGGTAGCTTGAATTAGGGTAATCTGGTAAATTTGTTACACTCTTATTAAAATTATTGTGATTATCACTTCTAACAAAACCTTATCACATGTTAAAATTAACACTAATGACTTACAATGGAGCAAATAATGTTCAAATCAGAATTTTTGAGTGCCACAATACCCCATATCTCAGACTGCCCCAATTCACCCTATCATCCAACTTATGCTGTACACAAAATGCAACCTGCAGGCAAAGTTTAAATTAAATCCTTTTAATTCAATAATATGTATTGTGTGAAAAAAATGTATTTACATTTCTACACATTACGTTAGGATAACAGTGCTACCACTGGCACACTGTATATCTTGTACTGTCCAGTATGCTCTGGTGCTGGTTGGGAGCAAGGAGGAGGCGGACATAATGATGTTCAGAGGACATTGACTGGCCCTCTTCACCAGTTCCAGAAGAACATGCGGCTGCCATGCTTAGATGGCTGTAGCTCGGCCTCTATGGGAGGGTTGGGCTCAGGTCTTGGTCTTGAATGGTATGGGTTTTCAGGCAGGGGCCGTGTGGTTGCCACCTTGGTCACCTGTGGGAGAGGGCCAATGAATGAAACCATGGAAACACCTGAAGTTAAGAAGATTTAATTTTTTTAAATAGGTTGACCAACTTTGGACAGGTCTCCTAATGCAGGCCTTTCCCAGCCCAGTTTCTCCAGCACACAGCTATCAAACTCCTGCTGCTGCTTACGACAGTGACGCAGCTCAGCCAGGTTAGAGTAATCCAGACAGGTCCAGTACTCTGTGAAGGACTCAGCACAGTTTCCTTTTATCTGCCTGCAGGAAAGCAACATATTACTATAGCACCATTAACCATTCTCAAAATACAAGACTTTTTGAAACCAGCGAGTCAAGTCTATCAACTTCCATGCAAAGTTTTAAAAGTGTCACAAACATTAAGGCAAACACATAAAACTAAGCACCTGAAGAAATTGAGTGCACATTCATTAACTTTCCTCCCTTCATTCAGACACTTTCTGGGGTCCTTCTCCTCCCAGCGGCACAGCATGAACTCTTTGTTGGCCTTGTCACACTGAGCGCCATAATGATGAGCAGCAGCCTTCAGTACAGCTGATGATACATTAACCTGCACAGGATAGTACAACAGCACAGACTTTAGCACACAAAATGCACATATACAAGCCACTTTCTGCATAATGCAAGTGGAAATAAATTACATTATTTACCATATCAAGAAACAAATATATGAAATTAAAGAGATCATTGCTACTTATGCAAATAGTGTGATCTGCAGTTTCATCATTGCAATTGATATTACCAAGAAATCCTAAAAAAATATAAGTCAGTGCCTGCCATTTCACCCAACAACCAACTGTGGCTCAAAACAGGCCTGCAAAGAAAAAGCTGCAGATTTTAGTCCTATATTTCATTGTTGAGTAGAATATATCATTATAATGTAAGTAACGCAGTTATAACGCAATGTAAATAAATATGTCATGTACATATGTAAATTCACTCATCTTTAATTCACTAACTGAACATACCCCTACCTTGCACATACATTACCACTTGCACATGTACATAGCCATTCTATGTTATATGTCCTATTTTTTATACTCTTACCTTGTTTTATATTCTGTGTCTCACTGTAATGTTCTGTGTGCACTTGTTTCTCCTATCACCCCCCAAAAAAATAAAAAAATAAAAATAAAAAATAACATTATTTGTGTATGTGAGAACACTTGGCAATAAAGCTGATTCTGATTATCATTGAAAATAAAAAGCCAGTTAGCTATCTGCTAAAACCAAGCCAAGCACAGCTCAGCAACCAGTTTCCCCAATGCTTTCAAATCGCTACTGACTTTCTCGAGCTTAACAAACCTGTATACAACGCAAGACTAGTTGTAAGCAATGTTTATATTAACTGTACTGGTTAGCAACAGTGAGTCCAACAACGACTCCAGGCTAGTACTTGGTAAGTTTTCCACATGTTCAGACGTACCTCTTCGACATTCAGCTCCTGCGACGTCGGAACCTCAACCACACTGGGCATGGTGCGTCTGTTAATGCTCTAAAACTAACCAAAATGAGATTGACAGTTCACAGCACAACACAACTCAAGGTCTCCGTCTGCAGCAGGATGAGGCCGCACGGAGAAGGTCAGCTAACTGCGCCTGCGCGGAGACTTGCAGGCGGTTCTCGATGATGTCATAGGTGTGGAAACTGGCGACTTTCTTACACCATCTTGGCTCTAAACACGCTGTGAAAGTGAAGACACTCTATTATAATTCTATTATTATTATTTTTGGACTTGCAGAATGTTTTAATAGTTCTGAGATGGTTGAATTAAATTGTGTTTCCATGGAAACAGCGTCACATTGCTGCTGCTTCGATGTTGAGCAACATGTAGTTTATGGGTAGAAGTTATAATGGAGACTACAAGAATAGCAGGTATATTAAAAAATTACTTACATTTATATTTACATATATTTGGAAGACGCTTTTATCCAAAGCGACTTACACAAGAGGAAACATCTATCTTGTTTTATCATGTGAATCTACTTTATTATAACCCATTTTGCTTGCAATATGTTTGACTGTAGTTGAATACATATGATGTATTTTCAGGGTTGTGCTATTCAGAACTGAATTGAGAATGCTTTTTAAATTCCAGTTCTATTCCTTAATGGCAATTGAATTTGAACTGAGGTAGCAGGATGCTGAATTGTTGAATTGAAATAGAATTCAGAATTAAAATGGAATTAAAATAAAATAAATTTATCAAATCAACTGCTGTGGTCGTTTCACTTATCTCACTTACCAGAACAGAAACACCTTCACTTCAGAGAGACCAAAAGAAGAAGAAGAAGAAGAAGAAAACTTCTGATACATTTGTTCATTATTAGTTGTTCATTATTAGTACACAATTTTTCCAATTTATAAAGTTATGTGGTGGACAATTTGGGATGCTGTAAGGCAAAATGAAAGACTTTTATGATGGTGTTAATATTTTGAATTAAGTCTAGAGAAATATGCCTATAATACATCATTTGTGGGAAAATGTACTCTACACATCAGTGATTAAAAAGGCATAATGATTCAAATGAGTCATGTAATTATTTATGTTGCACGTAACTTGTGTTGGACTAGAAGGGAGCTAAATTATTGAACTCTGGATATTGCCCGAGCCTGTCTTCCTTTTTGTATGTAAGTTGTAGTTAAAAAATAGTCTAAATTCACTGAAAAATATATGTTTGGGATTTACTTCAAATATATATGTAGCATTTTTGCATCATGCTTCTTTTTTTTTTTTTTTGTCCCCAATTTGGAAAGCCCAATTCCCAATGCACTCTAAGTCCTCGTGGTGGCGTAGTGACTCGCCTCAATCTGGGTGGCTGAGGACGAATCTCAGTTGCCTCCGTGCCTGAGACCATCAATCTGTGCATCTTATCACGTGGCTTGTTGAGCATGTTACCACGGAGACATAGCTCGTGTGGAGGCTTCACGCTGTTCTCCGCGACATCCATGCACAACTCACCAAGCACCCCACCGAGAGCGAACCGCATTATAGTGACCATGAGGAGGTTACCCCATGTGACTCTACCCTCCCAAACAACTGGACCAATTTGGTTGCTTAGGAGGCCTGGCTGGAGCCACTCAGCACACCCTGGACTCAAACTCGCGACTCCAGGGGTGGTAGTCAGCGTCTTTACTCGCTGAGCTACCCAGGCCTCCGCATCATGCTTCTTAAGTAAATTGAATTTATGATAATTTTAGGCCAGCATAAATAGAAAACCTTTATTAGATATACAAAAATTTATCTGTTCATTCAGCTTTATTTACTTAAAAGGTATGTTACACGAATAACATTTAACAACTATTAGCAAGTTGTTTCAAATTAACATTTATATGATTGTTTCTACTTAATTTAATTTGCTCAAAAGAAACGGTATAATGGTGACTTCATACTAGGGTGGCCAGACGTCCCGTTTTTCCTGGGACAGTCCTGTATTTAAGCACTTTTTCTAGTGTCCCAACTTATTCTGAAAAAACTTTATTTTGTCCTGTATTTCTCCTCTCCTAACATTTCTCTATCGCCTATGTGGCTTTCTCAGTCACGTGAGTATTCTAATCAAAGGTAACCAAGTATACGGCTTGTAAAACCAATAAAATCACACCGCGTTATTTGAAGTACATGATTGGATTAAACTATCCAAACACAATCCCCTATCAATAGACCTTAAGTTAGTGAACTGATTGAAGAGTCAGTTTGAAGGAGAACACAGATGAAATTGCAACTTGAAAAATGTAAAAGAAGCGTGCAAGTACATTTAATGAGGATCTTCAAAAAGAGTTTACATTTCTTAAAAAGGAGTCACAGACAGAGCCTAGTAAAGTGAGGTGTGAGATTTGTGGAGCTCGCATTTCCATCGCCCATGGAGGCCGCTCCGACAACACACAGCATGTTCATACAAAAAAGCATGTGGTTGCTGCTAAAAGTAAGTGTGCCACACCAAGTGTTAGCGATATTTTTGTAAAGTTCCAAATCTGACAAGGTGCACGCAAGTGAATGACTTTTTGCTTATCATTCTGTTGTGCACGGCCATAGTTTTGCACATTTATGACCTGAGAAAAGTCTTGCAGGCAAGGCTGGAGGAATCATTCATACCCTCTGACATTAACAAGCAGTTGGATGCCCTGGCTGAAGCTGGTGACATGCGAGCGGATGATTTCTTTTGTGCATTCAGAAACTTTTATTCAGCATTGGTGGATTACCTCCAAAATTGGAGCCGCTCATTGAAGAACACAAAAGAATTTGAGTGGCCCTACTGAGAGACATCCCAGAGTGGAAAGACATTCAGAGCAGCCTCGAACACTTCTACTCCAGAATCCCCGCTCTCAGTTTGATTGACAAAACCACGCTCTTTGATAAGTGGGCTTGCGTGAAAAACATTGTCACTCATCGCATCACTGAGTGGAACATGAACAAGACGGCTGTGTCTGAGAGATGGACAAATGTTTTTCGTGAGCTGGAAAGTAAGACCATCAACTTCAGAGTCTTAGCCAAGGTCGAGGAGTTTGTTTTTTTGCCTGCCTGGGACATCTGCATCTGTGGAGCGTGTGTTCTTATTAATGAACGCAGCATGGACATCGGATAAATCTCAACTCAGTGTAACAGTCATGAAGGCAATGCTTTTCGTACGTCTTAAATTTGGACTGGACTGCTCTGCATTTTACAATAAACTCTTGAAAGGCAAGCGCACACTTAGAAAATTTGCTGCCAGCGAAAAGTACAAGGTGACAACAGTTACAGATGCGGATGCACCCTCTACCTCGCATTGATCTGTGCCTAGGTAAGGATACGTCAGTTTCATTTTTGCTGGGAGGGGCCTGTCCCATTTTCCACAAGCAGGAATCAGGTCACCCTACTTTACACGAAAATACTAATTACAGTAAAACAGTATAAACAAAACTTAAAAGAGCTAAAATCTCAATTCTTCATAACAACTAATTAAATGCCCCAATAGGTTCCTTTTAACCAAACAAACATGCTTAAATTATTAAAGTGCAAGGGCCTATGGATATTTCCCACAACCTCATTTCTATACTTGTTTGAGTTATTAGTACTTAAAATTAAATTTATTTTTTTATTTTGTATTTTTTTTAGCCAAAGAAGTTCAAGGAACTCACAATTATTCATTTACTTTATGTACGTAACTCTCTAAATTCACCTTATAATGGATATTTTTGTGTTGTACACATAAATGCAAATTAAGTAAAGCTAAAAATGTTATAAATACTGTATGTATGTTTCTGAGTAGAATCAATTTATTTTCATATGTTGTGGTTGTTGAGCTAACAATTTTTTTTTTCAGTGTTGTGCAGAGAGAAAAGTAAGACAGTTTGCTTTTTAAGTAAGAAGCTTCTCACTTAAAGAGATCTTAACTCATTTCATCTTATCTCATGTTGCCCTTCAAAGGATGGAAGGAATGGGAGAGTACACATTTCCTACTCAGACCAGATATCTCGGAGAGATGAAAGACTGCATGTTCCATGGAAAAGGAGTGCTACACTTTCCCACTGGAAGCAAATATGAGGGAACTTGGGAGAAAGGAATATCTAAACAGGTCTTTACACCTGGGCTGGTAGGATGCAATCTTTGGCAGGGCACTTGTATGTTTAGGATGGGCAACGTTGATAGTTTCGCTGTCAGTCAGGGCGGGGGCATCAGAAGTTTCTGGGGGTGCTTGAGGAAAATCTAGGGGGGCAATGCCCCCCCAGCCCCCTTCTTAGGCCCGGCCATGCTTTACACACTTTATGATGTTAAAATCGCAGGCATAGCTGTCCAACGACAATGACTTAGCATGAGGCCACTTAGTCGAGCATAATTTCATCCTCATGTCAAGTCCTGTACCTTGTATAAAAGAAACAGATGAACGGGATAAAGTAACGTCAGCCAGTCAATATCGCTAAATAAACCCAGGCAGCGTGATCTGGTCTTGTATCACCCTAAAGGGTTATTTTGTGATAAATGTACATGATCTCACTTATGACATGGATACTTTAACAATTAAATATATAAATGGAGGGGGCCTGGGTAGCTCAGCAAGTATTGACGCTGACTACCACCCCTGGAGTCGTGAGCTCGAATCCAGGGTGTGCTGAGTGACTCCAGCCAGGTCTCCTAAGCAACCAAATTGGCCCGGTTGCTAGGGAGGGTAGAGTCACATGGGGTAACCTCCTCGTGGTCGCAATTAGTGGTTCTCGCTCTCAATTGGGCGCATGGTAAGTTTTGCGTGAATCGCGGAGAGTGGCATGAGACTTGTCCTCCGCCACCCGGATTGAGGTGAGTAACCACGCCACCACACCTACTAAGCAGTGGGAATTGGGCATTCCAAATTGGGAGAAAAGGGGATAAAAAAATTAATCTAAAATATATATATATATATATATATATATATATATATATATATATACATATATAGATAGATAGATAGATAGATAGATAGATAGATATATTGATTTGAGTTTAAATAATTTTATTATGTGAGAAGAAAGAGAGCACAGAGTCGTACAAGATACATGAAACAAGCACAGTTGTCAGAAATTGGTCGAGCCGTCAATTATACAGTTTAGCAGTCATTTTACAAAAATATTTGATCACAGAATACAACGATTGACCAGAATCAAGTATTCCAGAGACCCATGTAATATGTTACCATAATGCTACACCCCAAAGCAAAATCAATGCAGGTGAACGTGTGAACCAGAAATGTCTCAGTGAAGCTTGAAAGGTAGGCTAGTTCATTCATGTGGACCAAATTTTTTGTTGTTGTTACATATAGGAAAAGTACACATTTTCTGATGGCCTGGAGTACAGAGAGACTGACTGGGATTACTTTGATGGCAATGAAAGGCGGTTCTACTCTGAGAAGTGTAATGGCCTAATACCAGCAATGATTGTCCTTGGTCATTTAAAGATTAGCAACATGATGATTTTCTAAAAGTTTAAGAAAAGAGAAAGTCTCATCTTTTAAATAGCAGAATCCCAGTTAACTGATCGACACCCCCGTGTCATCCCTGATGGTTGCTATGACAGCAGTGATGGCTTTTATGATCCTCACACCAGAGTCATTAAAGTCTATGATGGCAATTTTCTCAGGAACACAGGTAAGAGAGTCTATCATGCAATCCCATAGTGTGGGAATTTTAAAGGAATAATGTGCATTACCAATAATAACAACCCAAGAACTCACTTCATTGACCATCAATTTCCTACACAATGATTTCCATGAAATCACAATATATTTCTTAATCCAATCCTTCTCTCAGTCCATGATCTGCAGTACTTTTTAGCAAACATTTTGCATTTGGTCGTGCCACCTGGAACACATAAGAACAGCATTATAGTGGCATAAATGGATTAGCTAAATGCGTGTAGATAGTGTAGCGAACTATAGGACTGAAGATTGAGCAGTGAGATTGTAAGATAACTCATCTGTAGGTCTTTTCTCCCAGCCAGACATGCCTCTGTGCTGTAGTCATTTGAATTGTTTTCAAGGAAAATGTAAAACACATTTTCCAGTGCCCAATGTGGAATTTCTGATATGAGGTGAATTCAATATGTCAGCCTTACAGATAGGAATTCCAGTCACGGTGCCAGAATGTCCTATCAGCAAATTGCGGAGCAACGTCATTGATTAGAGAAGGTTGTGGAATTAATACCCCCTGTGTTCCATGAATTCACTTATTGATTGTGTGTATTCAGTATATGTTAAATATGTTTAAAATGATGTACACTCACATGTGTGCATTATCTGTCTATGTGGTTGTCTGCACATATCCATCATAACTAACACGTACATAAACAGGATACATTTTCATTGAAATTTTGACATATAAGAGGTCTTTCTACTATAAAAAACCTACAGTAAATTTCTTTCTACTATAAAAAACCTACAGTAAATTTCAGAACTCAAAACTTAATCCCCAATGCAATAAATGCATTTATTGAAACCAAGCTGCCAAAACACCTCATTCTCTACTTCCGCGACTTTCCTACGTCATTAGGGGTGCTCATTAATTCATGACTGCCTCTACAGCAACAACATCAATGCCTATTTTACATCATCGCACCCTTGGCCCCACCCTCTGGCCCAGGGGCTCAGTTCATAAACACAGAGAGAGAGAGCAGGACAAACAGTGTGGCCTAGTGTGGTCTAACTATTCCTAAACACCAAATGGGACCCATCTGGACTATTTTAAATTATTTTTGTATATAAACATGGACTTCACAGATGTCTTTGACAGTTGTCATGTCTCTGATCATGAATCTGTCATGAATGCATTGCTTTTAAAAGACACAGTGTCAAATTACAACCATTTGGTTACATTCAGCTGCTGCCACTTATTATTGTGTGCACAAACTGCTCAGCATACTGTTCTTTTGCCCATCTGTGCTATTTTTAATCATTGGTGTTGAAACACACACTAAATGGACGTCTTTATCCATTTTGATGTGTCTGGCGATGTGCACCTCGGTACAGGATTATACTGGAAACTGATTATACTGTGCATCTTTGTTGTGCTTTGGACTATCAATGTACGTTGTACAATGTATGTGAATGTGTCTTCAGCATATTTCAGTGTGGATTGTTTGTAAACCATTCATAAGAAGATTCAAGCTTTGCAAAGGAGTTGTCATTGAAGGATGGAGCAGTTAAAAACACAATTGGACCCAATGAAGAATGTAAGAAAACAGTTCCATTCATGAATATTTCAAATGGCATGACTGTTTGATAGTTTATGGTGCTGAAACCTTGTCTACACCGGGCGCATCCGTTGACGCGATGTGACTCAATGGCTTTAGGCTGTCTACACCTGGCGCGTCGACACAGACTTTCTAAACCGTTTATTTGTGTTGTTGGCAGTAGTAGTACCAGCACAAAATAGAACGGGAGATTTGTTTACTGTTTATTGCAATGGACGCTTCCATGGTTGACAGCATCATTGATTATAATGGGTTCTATTGCTTTTGGCGAGACGCGCCTCTCGCATCCATTTGTGCTTGAGATGAACAGTTTAATATATTCGGATGCAATGTGTTAGATGTGTGTTATGTGTAAACCCTGAAATGCAGTTTTATAATATTGTGGGATTGTTCATTCTCTTCTGATTGAATTTCAAATATGGCTTTATTTGAGGGGCTGCACGATGTTAGCCAATCAGAACAATGGCCATTTATGTTGATGTTTAAAGGAGGAACTGAGGCCAAAAGCGAGCATTTAGACAGAGAGCAAAATAACAGTGGAAAATGATCATATTACTAAATTCTGACTATTTTGTTGGGGGAAAAAACTTCACTAACATTATCAGTGGACCTCACGGAAGATAATAAAACTATTAAAAAAAAGAGCATTTCATGACCCCTTTAAGCCCAAAGTATACTTCGGTCAGACACGAATTCACTACATGATGTGTTACGCAAATTTTGTCATCGGCAGAGTGCTTGAGCACTGTATGTGTGCAGCCCAATTTTTCTAACCGCGCATGCTCTGAACACGTAGAATGCGCTAGAAGTAATTACCGCTAAACAGAATACGAAGGTGGAAACAACAACATTGGATGTGCACGTCAAGAGGAGTGCATTTGTATAACGAATCTGAAGGAATATAAATATATCTTTATGGGTCTAAAGTCCTGTAGAAAAATAGTCCAGTATCTCATAGCGCACATGCGCAAACCACCTGTGGATGCACGCACAGTCCAATTAAGTATATTTTGAAAGGCTAGCGTTCGACTGTACGCAGATGCTAACCGAATTATATTTTGGGCTTTAGATATACAAATATATAAGGCTCAGCATCACTCTTTTACCTGCTTCCATATCAAGGTATCTGTATTTAGAAGGATGCTTGAGAAATTTTTGGCAGCTTACTGTATTTTCCAGTATTGTGAGATACATAATTTGGTAAACACTGTCTAGAGCAACTATACGCAACACGATCTACAGCCCCACCTTTCGTCACAGTCTGATTTTGAGCATGCGTGTCTATTTCATAGATCTACAGTTACTGTAACCAAGAATGACAGTTACATCCTGAACAGATGTCGGAAGAGTTAGTATTGAGAAACTTGTAGTAATTTTCTTCTGAGACTGAGGCAGAGCTCATAACAGCTCTGTTATTTAAGAGTGATTTGAAATCTGTTTATTGATATCGTAAAGGGACAGAGTCTGTGAGTGGTAAAGGACTAGTAGCAACATGGTGATGCTAATAAAATTTGTCTTTGGGCTGGTTTTCTTTCTTTCAAAATCAGGCCCACATGGAAGGCTTGTCGGAATGCCCGTCATTCACAAAGTTCTACGCAGTCCCTGCCCCTTGAATATTCGTTTATTAAATATTTTATCTAATCTAATTATGCTTTCAACTTCCAATAAGAGTCTAGTACTATCATCTCAATTTAATTCTATTCTGCAGAACTCCACAGATGTTCCCCCTAAAATAAGTGCAGAAAATGCAAAAAAGTCTGTCTCTGTCAAGTCATCATCGCGCAGGAAATGCATTCTCGAAGTCGTGGTTTTTGACTTCCAAGTTAAGACCTTAAGAACATTGATTTGTGTATGCATGTCTGCATAATAGACAGTTATTTGTGTTCCTATGTGTTCGTTCTCATTTCTATGTGTCAGTCACTCCATGGCTCTATTCAGGGTTAGCAAATACTCTTGTCACTTCTGCGACAGTGTGGTGCATGTTCAGTCTTCAGATCAGATCATTTCCAGTCCTCTGGGATTACATCCTCACCACATGTGGCTGGAAAATGAGAGCAAACATCAGAGACAGAGACTTACACAAGAGTATTGAACTGTCACATCAAACCACATCCTGGTTATGACTGCCACGTCCTAAGCCCAGCCATTCCTACAAGAGTCCACATCACAGACTTTTTGCATTTACAATTTTGTTCTTAGCAAAAGCTTTCTTACTAAAGCCACTTAGACAATAGCAGAAACATCAAATAAGTGCTACTTACCAGTACTGATAGTGCAATATATCGGCCTGGTTGAGAAATCTGCCAATATTTGGCCATTTCGAGATTATCACATTGGTCGATAACCATACTCGCTTGGCAGATTAACAGAAGTGTTATCTATCCCTTGTGTCAGATCCTAAATCTACCAGCAGCCTTGTCAATGGACAGTGCATAAATTATTTTTTTTCTAAATAATTTGTGAATTTTGAGAACAAATTGTGTAACAATTGTTAGCCTAATTCAGCACAATATATATATGTAAATCTCAATTGCTATAATTAAATTGTATAATTCCATATCACATATACTGTATATTAGCTTTATATCAGTAACAGTATCAAGGCCATGAAAAACATCAGAAAAATAACTGCCCATTGGCAACTCTTACATTAAAGTGTATTATATAAGGAATATGGCGCATCCTATGGATTTATTTGATCATCCAGAGGTGATTGTACATTTGTCAAAATGGGTGGAAGATAGAATTTATTGCCAGTAGCTTCCCTCCAGGATGAGGGATCACAGAGGCCACAGAAACTGAGGAGGCGAAAGAAGAGGAACCATGTTCCCTGTGAGAGGATGTTTTTGGGAGGAGAGGAAAGAGGGACAAGTCCAACTACAGCTGTGAGGCAGATAAACAGTAGGATCCCGGAGGCAGGGATGACAGGGGGTGGCAAGCCCAGGCAGCAGCAGCCCAGACTGGACAGGAAGGCCTGCGGAAATGCCCAGGCTGTTGGCCAACACTGGAGATGGTTGAAGAGCACAAGAAAAACAGATGGTAGGAAGCCCTGAGGAATCTCTATGCACTGGCCATATGAAGCCAAGCAGGGTGGGTTATTACAAGCAGCAGTTGCCCGCATATCATTTAGGACTGTCCCTTTGTGATGGGCACAAGGCTGATTGGGTCTCCTCCATGTGCCCTGTCTGCCCGAGTCTGCCAGCTTCCCCTTGTCTTTGTCCCCAATCCAAGCAGTGCAGTAACTGTATACTCTTAGCACAAGCCCTACAACTATTGAGCCATGTGACTTAAAAAAATACATAGTTGTTAGTGGTGCATGCAAAGGCAAGCTTCACTAGTACTTTAGCTCATTCTTAAGCCCAAAGTATACTTTGATTTTTACATTCGCAAGCATCTGCGTACAGCCGAACACTCTAGCCTTTCAAAGTATACTCCATTTAACCGTGTAAGCATGCACAGGTGATCGATGCATGCACGCTACAACTGCTATGCAAAATTGGACTATTTCTCTTTAGGAGTTTTGACCCATAAAGATGTCTTTATAATCTTTCAGACTCTAATTTTACAAATGCAGGTTTTTCCTGACCTCCTCACACACGTTCTTGACATGCACATCCACTGTTATTGTTCCACCTTTGTCTCCTGAGTTAACCCACGTTAACGTCATCTTCTTGCACTACTTCGAGAAAGCAATGGCCCAACTGTGTGTTGCCACCTTATGGAACTACTAATTAGTGCAAAGAATTCCAGGCGCATACACGGACTATGTGTACAAAGTAGCGGGCTGCACTAGGGACGAGAATATTATAGAGACTTGGGGGTGTGCTCATTTGACTTGAACAGCACCACAGCAACCATCCAGAACACCTTAGCAACCGCATAGCAATGTGATAAAAAAGCACTCCGAACACCTTAGCAATGCCCTGTAATCCAGAAACAACATCCTAGCTTCGTGGTGTTGAGTTTTGCACAGGAATGCACCACCTGTATTTTCTTAAGATTTAAAAATCCAGTTTTAATTACAATACTTAATAATACAACAACACAACTACCACCACTTCACAACACCATTCTCCTTAAGGGACATTACTAGAGAGTATGATAGCCTGTGCTCGGTTGGTTCATGGCCAGGGCAATCTGGAGCCTATCGCAAACCAGCCACGCATTTCTACTGACTTGAGAACCAAACAGTGATGTATTGGGTAACATGGCTACATGGTAGTTTTACACGACTACTTCACCTGCCCACAAACAAACATGGTGCATCACAGTGTTTGTGCACAGCTTTTACTCCTGTTTTTGAGGACATATTTAAACAGAGTGAAATGAAATCCAGCATTATTACATTGCTCATCAAGATTGCCAAAGACAACATCTACGCTCGATATGACAGGTAACGTAATTACATTATTTGGTATGAAATTTTTAACGTGGCTTAATTTGCTAAGTACTATAAACTGTAACAGTGGAATCGTTATTAACATTGGTGTAACAGATAATTATTTTTGGGATCTTTGTCATAGCATATAGTATTATGTTTAATTATTGAGAATTCCAACGGTTTACTTAGATAGCAGCGGTCTTCCTAACAACATGAGTATTCCCCTCAATGTACAAAACAATGCAACAGGATGAGAAGAGTGTAAGGAAAGCTAACAAAGTTGGCAAATGTAATAACTTACTGAGATCAACTATCATGGATGCCGGCAATTCTGTGTTTGTCTCAAGCGTGACTGACTGAATTTAATGCCCTGGTTAGTTAGCTGGCTGGTCCAAGCAATCATTGCTTCGTCCACTGCCACTTATGCTTAAGTCCTTTTTATGGAAGTTTTCCTATGTTTTTTTTTGTTGTTGTTGTTTTTGTTTGTTTGTTTGTTTGTTTGAAGCCATCCTGCATCATTTCATGCTGTATCTCCTCGTAGACTCTTTTTTCCCCTTAGCGATCCCCCTAGTTTATCTTCGTAAAGACCATATCACAAGTAGAGTGCTCGTTTCGTCTGCGTTTGCTGAACACTCTTGATGTCTGACATTTTTGTGGGTTTTCATTGTTGTTGTTGTGGCGTGAAGAGGTACTCCTTGCTGCAGACGACAGCTACTGTTGTTGTTTGGAAAACTTTACCTGGTGACGAAACATTAACCTGGCCATCCACTCCCTGATGTAATCGGTTCCTGTGTAGAGACCAGCAAGCTTTTGGTTTTTCCGCCCCGGAAATGCCCTTTCTGCGGTGGTAATGAACGGAACAGTTAGAGAATTCGCACTGGCCCAGGAACCGGCCCCCGAACAATGCTGGTAGAAAAGGGCTATGAGAAGACAAAGTTTGGAATGCTCTTGGAAAGTTTGGGCAGCTATTTTTCTATGTAAAAAAGTGTCATGAAAGTGCAGCTCCTATCTACTTGAATGGGGAAAGACCGAAATCTCCAAAATGGTTGGTCAAGATTATGATAAAAGAACATATTTCAAATAAACAGTAAAATCTGACCTCACTTGTGGCCAGAAGCTCTATTGCCATACTTTTTTGCAGTGGTTTCCTGCTTCTGTGATAATTGCTCTACTAAGGGTTTACATTCAAAACATCACACTTCCAATGAAAATTGCCAAGACCTGGGTTAATGCGTTTTAATTTAGAGGAAACATCAGACCTCTTCAGTAAATGATATACAACCTGGTGAGGACCCACACATCCAACACCTCAAGCATTTCTGCTCCATTGGAGGAATCACAGACGATAAGCAGAGATCCTGAAGCCATAAATGGAAATTGCGGCTCTGTTTGGAAGGAAACACTTTTCCTTTGTATTTTAAGGATTAAGATAAACACCTTCTAACAAGGTGCCATTACTGCTTCCCTCCTTCCGACTCCTGGGCTTGATGGTGGTAGAATGTGCATCAAATTTATTAGACCACCTGATTAAGGGTTTAACATGAGCCACAGGAAAATAGAATCAACTAAATGGAGGACTAAACTAGAATATTACTAGAAACAGATAGAAATGTAGTCTGTATTTCTTTATTTTATTTTATTTTTCTCTTTTTTTCACAAGATACTGGAAGCAAAGACTGAATGCTGCAAGTATGAAAAAAGTCATAAAGGGCTTGCCCAAACTCCTTATCAGCCTAAAAAAAAAGTAAAGACCAAACCAAAGAAAAAGACAAAAAAATCATAAAAATAAAAATAAGAAGACAAGAAAAAGAAAATAAAGCTAAGTAATGGAAATTAACAGATGGTTAAATTGGTTAATGGCAAAAGGATATGATTTTTGACTGTTTTTGAAGGTATGACGGTGTATTAACCAATTAATTTTCATTACTTTTCCAGTCATTCGTCATTTTTAAAGACTGATCTCACAGTGAAATCAGACACTGCAAGTTGACTTTTCTTTAGACAAAATCGGTCTGTGCTTACTGAAATGTGAAACACTGCCCCCAGTGGCCAAGCAGTAAATGTTGTTGGCCATATGGGCATGTGTGAGCTCTATTTTCTGCGTGTAATGTCCACAGAGGGGCGCCAGAAGCGAGTTGTGTAGCGAGTTATTTTCAGCTGTACAGGCTGTAATACAGTTAAGGGGAATGTATAGTTTATAAACTGTACCCCCAACCCAAACCTAAACCTAACCATCAGTGGAGTAAAAATTTTATGTTAGAGAGAAAAATGCAACCACCAAAACACACTTGTCACTGATTATGTGAACGCAGTTACTTCCAGGATTCATTGCGGGATGCAAACCCAGGTCTCACACGCTGCTGATGCAAAACACTTCCGGTCACACCACAGGAAGGAAAAGACAATGGAGCAGGTGCAAAAATGTCAGATTGGAGATTCCACTTGTCGGAGAGTTGGCATAATTCTGCCGATCCTAGGGTACCGGAACTCTTAGAAACAACATGCTGATTTCCTGTGTGATTATGTTGAATTTATTTTATTTGTTATTTTTTTTGCTGATTTCTATATTCAAAATATCTATGACGTTTTAGGATTTTGTTCGTTTCCATGACTGTTTCACAGCTGAAATAACAATCTTACACAATTCCCTGATATCCCCAAGACCTCGATATAAAATTGCTATTTGGCCTACAGATGTACTGGGGGGGGCTTTGTTTCATAGAGCCCATGAGAATGGATTGTGCAAGAGAGCAATCTGTGGCACGTGGACAGATTATCGACAGATATTCCCTAGCATAAATAACCCTTTAGATACATTTTGTTGTCCTACTTGTGTTTCAGAAAAAAAAAAAATTCTCCACACTGATATTTGTGTAAGCCTATGTACATTATTATACTAAAAAGTTAATTGATTTTGTAAGCTTCTATTGATCTTTTCTGGATATACAGACTAACCTGTTACTCAGTTATATTATTGTATTATTATACATATTATATGATGGCATTATTGTCATTTTAATCGCATGTCAAAAGTAACTATTCCTAAGCCCTTTTTGCCTATGACAACTGATACAGAGTATCTATTATTGTATAAAAATGTATGTGAGTGACACATTTGCTCTAAAATAGCTTTGTATTAGCCTTTGAATTTAACAAGTAAATGAATACCAGGCAAACAATAAATCCTGAGGTGGTAATTTCGTGCAAATATAAACGTGAGAATTCGGTCCATTTACCATTCCCGTTTTCAGAAATGTAATTGTAGACCGACCCTGTCCATCAGCCATTGGTTGGAGCGCCCACTGAGGTGTTAAATGGTTTAAAATAGTGATGAAATGTTCCTCTCGAGTGTGACCTCCATGTGGAGAGCGTGAGGTGGGAGAGACAGAATGAAGAGAGATGTTAGCATGCAGCTGTCGCAGAATAGAGCGGTCGCATGTTAGAAAAGTCTCAATTGCCGCGCGCGGGAGCCAGGTAGAAGTGGCGGGAGGCGCGTGGAGAGGCCGTTTAGGGCCATCGCGTGCAATTACCAACAATCAGAGGAGAGCTTAAGACCTGTTCTTAACAATGGGCCCAGTTCGCCACGTTCATGGGGGTGAGCGCTCAAGTGCGTGCAGCTGCGCGCTCACATTCAGCACCAGCAGCAGAACTACCTCTCGCTCCGCAATTAGCAACTCCTTTCAGTTTTAACCATTTAAAAAAGCGGTATATTATCCACTGTTTTTTGGTTGCGGAATCATCTCTGGGAAGGAAAAAGAAAAAAGGGAGCGATTGATTGTCGCGTGAAGTAGGCTGCTGAAAGCGAATTTTCATAATTGTTGTCTTAATCCTCGACGTAAAAAATGTAAATTGCCTTTAACCGCATATGAATGAGTTTGACACATGCCTTTTGGAGCTCGATTTTTGACCAAATAATCAGAAGAGAATCAGACCCATTTATGTGCATGAAGCCTTTCTAGTTTAATGTAATGCTATAAAGCATTTTTACACTAATCAAAATAAGTGAAATATGTCTATTATTTCCCCTAGATGACAAAGAGCATGAGTGGATTGTGCGTACTTGCAGGAAGAGCTGGAATGAGTTCACTGGACACTATCCAAGAACCAGCACACTATGAGGAGACGTGAGAATACTGACACACAAGAAATATAAGTGTAATCTGAATTGCATTTTAATGCAGCTTTGTGACATTCATTCGTTTTTGCAAACGTGTTGTGAAAATAGAAATAAGATCGCAATATGTTTTGAACTCAAAAAAATTCATATTTAAAAATGTATATATATTTTAAAATTAAAGTATACATAAAATTAGGAAACCAAGTCGAATTTATTTAGAGTGTTTGAGAGGGAAAGAGAGAATGCAGTGACAACTGTTCGATGGTAACCCACAAAATGTTGACTTTATAAATGTATACTTACGTCTGAAATCATATAAGCCTATCCATGCATTAAATAATATTATATTTTTAAATAATTGTTTATAATGAGCTAAACTTATTGCAAAAAAATAATAATACTTAATTGGCATTATTGTTTATTATTTTGTCATTATTTCATTATGTCATTATTACACATACCAATAGCTACATCAGAAATCAGAAGAATATCATTAAAAGTATTTTGGTTTTGAAAATCATTACACACATACTTTATTTTAATCTCTACATTATATTTGTAGATTGTATTGGGGTTTGGGTGCAAAGCAAAGCAAGAAATAAGAAAAAAAAGATTCTGTTTCATCATTGCCGCATTCTGTTCAAGTGATTGACCGTTACTGTGTTCACATTTTAAAATGTGACGGCTTAAAACAGCTCAGTGTTCCACTGACGTGAATGAGTCAGATTCTTGCTCAGCTTGACAAAAATGTTAAGTCTTTGTGTGGACGAGTGTGCATGTATGTGTGTTTGTGAGTGAAAAAAGCGTAGGTTGGGAAAAGATTCATTCTCAGTATGTCCTTTGCTTTGAAACAGAACATGGGATACAAGATCAATCCTGTGATGTGGGTTGACAGGGAATTCCTGAATGTGATGCCAATGGAATCAGTGGTGGAGTCATTACTCCATACACTGACCCGTGAAGGGTCTTCCAGCTCCTCCATCAGCCCATGATTGCTTCCTGCTACACGTTTAGGGTGCACACACAGACACAGCACTGACCCATACGTATATACAAATACCCTGCAGTCAAATGTTTGGAAACACTTGACTGAATTTGTTTGATCAAAAATAAAACATTCAAACTAAAGACTTATGCTTAAATACTTAAAATTAGTTTTGTAGACAAATATAAATTGGGCTTACATATGAATTTCTTCACAAAACAAAATTTATTTTATATTATTATAAGTTGGACAGAATAGTGGAGGAAAAGCAGACAAATGTCCAGCACACATGTAAACCCCTTTAATACTATTAAAAAGCATCTCAAGATGCACATTATGAAGTTGGTTGAGAGAATGTCAAGAGTGTGCAGAGGTGTAATTTAGACTAAGAGTGGCTACTTTAAAGAAGCAAAAATATAAGAGAGATTTAATTTCTTTAACCCTTGTGCAACTTTCGGGACATTTTTGTCTTTTTGGGGGGGGGGGGGGGGGGGGTTTGATATTTCAACCTCAGTTCCTAAATACATCTATAATACACTGTGTACACAAAATAGTTACACTCAGGAACTTCAGGACAAAAATGTCCCCATTGAAACCCATTAAAACTGCAATATTTGATCCCAGTGTCATTAAAGCATAAAATCATGAATTCTATGATATTATGCTTTCATTCCTGAGCCTGGCTTCAAAATTGAAATTTTTTATATTTTCCACCAGATGGCGCCATTTTTCTCGTGATTAGCCTATGGGGCAAATACATAATTTTTTCCTATTTATAGTTTGCTGTATTATGCAGCTAAAATTGTGTGGGTGTGTTGGTATGGATGGCAGAGTGTGTTTTGTATGTGTGTATTGAGAGATGTGTGTGTGTGTGTGTGTGTGTGTGTGTGTGTGTGTGTGTGTGTGTGTGTGTGTGTGTGTGTGAAAAACAACAGTGGCATTATGTAAACAAACTGGCATTTAAAGGGTTAAAATCTTGAAAATTAATGAATATTTGGTTGTTATGATCATAACTGATGCTAGTCAGTGAAAGTGGAAAATAATAGTAATATATCATATTTTTATGGCCGCTTTTTTGATGCAGACATTTTTGTCCTCTAAGGAACTGAGGGAGTTGTTTTTTTTTTTATTTGATTTTTTTTATCTGACACAAAAAATAATAATGCATCAAAATCAATGTTGTTGCTAATCATTGACATATCCCAGACTGTGATAATAAAAAAAAAAAAAATAAAAAAATAAAAAAAATCCCCTTAGCATTTAGTATATGGAAAATAATTCATTTTTTGTGTTGTTTTTTTTTTTTTTTTTTCTTCAAAACTTTATGAATATTTGGTCGTTATGATCAGGATTGATGTTGGTAAAAAAAAAAATAACTCATTGAAAGTGGAAAATAATATTAATATATAATATTATTATGGCAGTTTTTTGACAGATATTTTTGAGTAACTTTTTTTTGTTGACGAACAAGGGTTAAATATGTCCATAAACACTTATTTTGTGTCATTTCATATTATTTTTATTATTATTATTTTATTTTTATTTTATTTATTTATTTATTTATTTATTTTTGTCATTTCATAGTTTTGATTATTATTATTCTAAAATTTGGAAAATAGCAATAATATAGAATGTGCCCAAAAGCTTACATATATAAGTACATATGATATCTGTCTGACATATTTTATGTTTTTAAGTTTAAAGTATTAATTTCATTTATTTACAAAAACATTTAGGATGCACAGTCAAAGAAATAGCTTTGTTTTATTTCCTTTTTTTCTTTCTTACAAAACAGAGAAGTGGCAGTGGGGAAAAGTGCTTACAGGCTATCTGTCGTAATAAATACAAGAATATAGAGGCCTTGTCCCCCATTAAGAACACAAGAATGTATTTCTCAAATTTAAATTACAATTTCAGACTTTTTCCCTGGTCTCAGACCTGTACACAGCTCCAATCTGTTAGGAAACAATGTGTATGCAGCAAGTATACAACACTCCCGCTCTTGTCACGGCTGAGGCATAACATGTATGGATAAAACTATGAAACATAGACACATTGGTCTTCCACATAAAGGACACTGCTTAAATAAAAATACATGTACATTTTCTTTACATGTAGTTATCGTTACATTTTACTGAAGTGCTCTTTTTAGTTTCAATCTACCTCTTCTTTTTCTTACTTATGCACAAAATATTGTTTGCCATTTATTATCCCTTCTTGATCCCCTTCTTGTGTGTGTGTGTGTGTGTGTGTGTTTTAATGTTTGGAGCACTGTTTTCACTTTGAAATAATCTCATCTCAAGATCAATGTTAATTGTGGTTGCTCTAAACCACAGCTGGAAAAAAAACCTCAAGTAAATCAGTATAGCAACAGTTATTGCAATGCATTTTTGAAAATTATAACAATTCTAAAAGCTGCGATTTGTCGAGGAAGATATCAAGGTTTTAGATGTCTTAAAGAACTTTCTTAACTCTTAAACAAACAAACAAACAAACAAACAAAAAGTTGCTTAATACATTCCATGAAATCATTTCACTTAATTTCTCACAAACCATTTGCTGCATTGGAAACAAAATAATTGTTAACACAAGAAGTAATTTTTAAGCTTTTTCCTCAAATTAATTAAATGGGCATTTTAAAAAATCTAATTTCAAACTGTGCACAATTTATATTCTTTTTAACTTAAAGTCTGAATGCTGGACCAATCGAGCGCAGCACTATATTAAATCTTAATAAACATAGGAGGTAAAACTACCACTTTACCGTACTCTATTCCCATCTAGTTTAGCATGAACTTTGCCCTTGTAGGGACAGAAAGAGTGAATTGAACTTAAGGTCTTTTAGGTAGCATAAATCCATTTGAATGCCCAGTAAAACATGCATATTCAATTGTGGCACTAGGCAAAGCATGTTTTGCGTGTTTCATTGAGGTAAATGAGATAAAACATGTCTTACCACCTTGTCCTGTGCCATTTATTTTCCATTCTTCCTTGCTTTTTCAATCTATATCTTTAACACTGATGCTGGTAACTTTACATTCCTTTTGTTTGCTTTCAAATTCATCTCCAAATGCTGAACAAGAGCTGAGTGAGGAGAAGGGGACAAACCAAGAGCGCTTTAGTCTTACAGTGTGTGCTCAAGTGTCTTTTTTTTTTTCTTCTTTTTTTTTCCCAAAAGTCCGGATCCTGGTCTTAGTGACACAAGTCCATAATTCACAGGTCACAAATATGGTTTCCCGTAACCAAGTGTGAGTAGATGCAGGTGAGTAAAATCCTGTTCAATGAAACCAGAGAGGAAACAGTCTCTCTCTTTGGGAGTTCAGAGGTCAAGAGCACAACGGACCGCAACCTTCTCCCCAGATCTGACCTCTGGGGTCGACGGAGGAGTGGGCGGAAGTTTGGAGCAGGAGTTCAGGGTGAAGGGGTCAGGGGTACGGAAAGGCAGGGAGGCGTTAGCGGCTAAGAGGGAGCTGGGGCAATGTCATGGCCTGATGAGGGAGACTCTGTGTGGTAAGCACCGAGAACGGATGACCTGCGAAACCAAACCAAATAAACATTTACATGTACGCATTTGGCTGACACTTTTATCCAAAGCAACTTACAGTAAATTGAGGGTATACATTTTATCAGTACGTTAATGTATTCCATGGGAATCAAACCCAATTACTTCACATAGCTAGCACCAATATGTAGATAAATGTAGTTAAAGGAATATTCAGGGATCAATACAAGTTAAGCTCAATCAACAGCATTTGTGGCATAATGTTGATTAACACAAAAATTAATTTCATCCTGTCCCTCCATTTCTTTAGTCATAAACTTAAGTCAGTGAGGCACTTACAATGGAATGGGGCCAATCCGGAATCGTTAAAATACTATGTATAGTCAAGATGTAAACAATATGCTTGTAAAGATGATTTTATTGTGATGAAATCACTTATTAACATTTTATGTTTAGAGTTCTATGCAATTTTACAACTTTGTTGCCATGGCTGTAAACACTAAAACCCCAAAATGAAAAAAAAAAAAAAAAAAAAAAAATGGTTTAAACAACTTTACAGCTCAAATAATACACACTTTTTTAACAGAGGAATTAATTTAAGTGCTTATAAAATTATATGCTTCAAATTTCTGCCTTTAAACCCTCCAAAAATTGGCCCCATTCACTTTCATTGTAAGTGTCTCACTGTAACCTCGATTTTCAAAGAAAAGGAGGGACGAGTCTAAATAATTTGTTAGAACTTGTATTGAACCTGGAATATTAATAATGTTAATCTGTATTCTAATGCCTATGATTTCTGATTACTATGTTGTAACTCAAATTTTAACATTTGGTCATAAGATACATTTGTATTGTAATTCGAGTTGTATAGTTACCATGTTTCAGGAAACACTCACTTTCGATGTACCCGTGCAGTGCCACCATGCGTGCTCTCTCAGGATTGCCGAAGGGAGAGTAATGCAGCTCGTCCGGGAGTGAGGGGGGCATGCGGGCCTGTGGGTGACTTTGAGGTGGGCCGCTGTGCTGCGGAGTGTGTTTTTTATGTCTCGCTCTGCAGTTTTGAAACCAAACCTATGAAAATACAACCAAGCGTCATGAAGCTCTCTTTTTAATGCATTTTATAGAAATAAACAAGCATGAAGTGCAGAGAGAGGCAAAAAGAGGGCAAGACGTTCTGTTTTTTTTCACCTGTATGACTCGTCTACTCAATCCTGTCATGTCTGCCAACTTCTGCAAGGTCTGAGCGTCAGGGTTGTTGTCCTGTGCGAATTGTGCCTGCATTACCTGTGCATGCAACAAGGATCAAAACCAACATTAGGTAATTTACTGAGAAAATAGCTTTTATTTGTGTAGAATTTATATATTAATGAATCACATACAAGGCAAAACCATACAAGTATATAAAATACCAGTTAACTGGATATTAAAGGAATATTCCGGGTTTAAGACAAGTTAAGCTCAATCGACAGCATTTGTGGCATAATGTTGATCACCACAAAAAATTATTTAGACTCTCTTGTTTAAAATTGTGGTTACAGTAAGGCACTTACTATGGAAGTGAATTTAATCAAGTGAATTTAATCAAATTGACACTTTATGTCATATTGAATCATAGGAACAATTTGTATAATAAATCCCGGTTATCTAATATGACTTGTTTGATCATTTAACCTGTAGTTGTTCTGCAGTAAAGGACGTTCGTGCTCTTTTGGCCGGTTTTGGCTGACTATCCTGTTCCGATGGCACTGCACCCTCCAGAGTGAGCCCACTTCCTACGTAAAAAAATGGGCAAAGGGAAAAAGTGATTCTTTGGTTTGACAGTCTTTTGAGAGAAGCAGGACTAACCTCATTGTTCAAACTCACATGCATACACGTACCACTTTCAGCAGCTCTTTTTAGGTTCTCCACCATTGTGTCGTAATGGATCCGACAAAGTACTTTTTCTTCCACCAACCCAAACTCTTCGCCAGTGGACAGCTGACGTTTGCAGGAGAAACAGGCGAAGCAGGCCAGGTGGTAGGCATTGCCCCTGGCTCGCCGTACCCAGTCGCTGGCATAGATCTGGCGACCACAGCGGGCACACTTTGTACCAAACCTACTGTGAGACAGAGGAGGGCTTGGGCATCAATACTCATTCCAAACACTGTTCTGAACAAACATTAACACAATATTATAGGGTAATTTTATATATGCATTTCTCACTAAAATCCATAACATTGTATGGTAATGGAAGCTTTTTCGACATTGTCAAACAATTATATTTTACTTGAATTTTTAAATGCATAGTAGCTTCAGAAATGAAATTGCTCAAATCTTTGACAAGTCTATGAATGTATTCCAGTTTAATAGTGGAATATATATGTTCTCTCTGTATAAAGCTCTCAATGGCAAAAGACAGAACACAGATAGGCTGAACCACATCCAAAAAGATAACCGCTAAACGTGTCAGACACGGCTATAAAACTTTCAGCACAAACAAACCACTAGTAATTCTATGAGCTGCGGGTCGGGAGGAAATGTCTGCTGATAAACTGTGCTGATAGGATCCACACTCAGGGTCTTGATTTTATCCAACAAAGCGCGTAATGCATACCTGTAACTCCTCTATTTTTAAACCATCTTTCCTTTTTCTTTTGTGTGAAGGACTTTAAAATAGTATGTATTTAAATAACCAAATGAATGAAGGCTGGGTTAGAGTAAATACTATTGTTAATATGTAATATTAAATACTATACACTTTTCAGTTATTGCATTATTGCATTTCATGTTTTCATATTATTCACATGTAGAAGGGCATCAAGGTTGCACTATTTATAGTATTGAAAATAATATATTAGAGTATACTATTGTAATATAATACAGTAAAAGTTTAAATTCTTATCTTTTTCTTCTCTGCAATGTACTACAATTAATGTCAAAATTCATGCATAATGTACAGACTCCATTCAAACTTTAACTTGTAGATAATTTAAGAATTCTGTGTGCTATTAATTTTTGTTTTTTGTCAACTTTATACTTTTTGAGAAATGTAAGATTAAATTTGTAAAGTTTGAATTACAATGCTGGAATGTTCTCCATTCAAAATCTAACCAACATTGTAATATTTACATACTAAATTGCAATTGGCCTTCTTTCTTGCATTATTTGCATACTATTGTTGTCATATGGTTCTTTATTTATTTAACCATCTATAGCCACTTTTACACTTCAAAGACAATGTCATGATGTTAATTCCCTTCTCTAAACAGTAAATCTCTGAACACAGAACCAAAGCATAAAACCTAAAAACGTAGGCTTACCTTAAACTTTAACACTATTCTTTTGCTTCCCTGCGAGCACCGGTATTTAGATCATCAGGAAATGCAGATGTAGTTTTAAATAGTATGTTATAATTGAAATGCTGCATATTGTTGATGTTTCTACTGACATTATGAGTTATCATCAATTACTCATTCAGCTCTTATTTGTGAATGGCTTGCAAATATTCCATATTTAATTTCGCCCTGCATTTCCAGAAGACATTTGGCCACATTATCGCTTCAAGCACCTCTTTTGTTATTCTGTGATCAACCAGACTTAATAAACAATCATCCATATAAACCCACAGTAAATACACAGAGCCTGCTGTAATGAAGTCAGAAGATCAGGTGTTATTTTGACTGCACTTGTCTGACCATGCTGTTTTTGACCCAGACATCACATTTGGGTGACCAAGAGAGGGTTTCATTGTTCCAGTGTTGAGAGGACCAATGGAGCTAGAAGCAGAGACTTAGACTAATGCTCTGCAGATGGCCCCCATGCCTCCCTCCACCACCACACCTCTGCCATTGGGAGCTCTTATGTAAACAAAATGTCGTACACGACCTCCTCCAACTGCAACGAAACGTGGGATATCAAGATAGCCGGTTTGGCCGAGCTTCCCCCATCTAGGCTACTGAAGAATGATGACACAAGCCCTGAGTGCCAGATTCCCTGCAGTGGGGCCCCTGCAGAGTTCATCCACCAAAAATGACATCACAGCCTGGCAGGGAGCCCCACAGGGCTCAAGGAAATAAGAAAATGGTTACTATGATTCTTAAACTTGCCTCTTTGATCAGCACTTGTATGTATGTGGAATAATTTGTCTCTGCCAATCTCCACTTGAGGAGGATGATTCGGTCAAAAACTGAAA
This sequence comes from Myxocyprinus asiaticus, assembly GCF_019703515.2. Taxonomy (NCBI): domain Eukaryota; kingdom Metazoa; phylum Chordata; class Actinopteri; order Cypriniformes; family Catostomidae; genus Myxocyprinus; species Myxocyprinus asiaticus. Next base: position 25,716,135 of record NC_059385.1, on the reverse strand, counting down.
CCAAACCTGAATCACAAACCTTGAAAAATATTTACCTTCCTTTTATTTACAAAGTATTGATACGCACAACATGCCTTACGTATTAATGCCTGCGAAAATTATTCAAAGGGTTTCTGTGTATATTGCAAACCATATTCTGACAGCATCATTCCAGACAAAGAATACAGCGTCTGAGTAATGATGCATTTCTGACGCGTGTTTAGAGGAGAAACATTGCGGAACAGACTTGTAATCTCTCATGTCAGTTCATCTACCACAAAGCCATAAAAATCTTAAAGGGGATTTTTTTTTTTCCTTCATTCAGATCTGCAGCGTGTCTGATTGTGCATAGTTGTGCTTATTCTGGATCTATTACTGTCCTGCAAACATTTTCCTCGATGGGGAAAATTCCTGCGCAAAACAATTCCCTCAGCCCCTGAGAAATTCACTGTTGGCTTGGAAAAAAGGAGGCTTGGGGAGGAACAAATTCTATAGATTAAATTTTCTATACTCTTGGAGTATTATAATCTGAGGTAAATCTCCCTTTCAGAGGGAGATGGACAATATGGGCAATATGTGTTGCAAGACTGCTTAAACTCAATGTTAAGGACAAGAAACACTATTACTGTTGCTCATACTTTGGGTTAGGGGATTTCGGGTTAGGATTAGGGTCAGGGTTAGGCACCGTTTGTGCTACAGACATAATTGATCCCTCAAATCCTCAAAACCTGTGGATGAGAGGTGTGTTGTTACTTTTCTAAATAATCAGACTTACAATTTTTGCCTAACGGATGATAAAACAGGAAAAAAATCACATTGAAGGAAGGACCCAAGCCATAACTAGGGACCAGAATATCATACAGACCTAGGGGTGGGCTCTTTTGACTTGGGCCAGTAAGCAACCACCCAGAACGCCCTAGCAACCGCTAAGTAACACCACTGCAACAACCCAGAATACCCTACCAACTGCTTATCAACCAGTGTTGGTTAGTTACTCAAAATAAGTAATCTGCTGCAAATTACTTCTATAAAATGTAATCTGATTGCTTTATAGATTACTTAACTGAACAAGTAATCACATTGCTTATTACTTTACTTAAACCCTAAAACCCTTCGCATCAAAAAGATTTTGTTTTTCCGCTCAGTCAAAATAATGTTTATATTTCCTCCTTGTTCATTGTTGCAATGCAAACAGATGTACATACAGTATGAATATTTAAAATTTTTTATAAATAATATTATTTTAGAAATGTGTAACCCAAGGTTCTGACACTATTGGTTAGGTTTAAGGTTTAAGGTATGGAGGTAGGCTGTCACAAAGTTCGTAGCTCTTCAAAAAAGGTGGAAGCGGGAGATGTCGAAATCTAATTCAAAAGGTATATTTTTATGTTTTAACAACTCAAAACTCTCTTTTCAGCTGACTGAAAACCAACACAGTCTCTAGGTGTGTGTGTGTGTGTGTGTGTGTGTGTGTAGCTCTCTTTCCCACAATGGCATCTGGCTCACTCTTAAATCCGTCTCCACTGGGGGGCCTGGGTAGCTCAGCGAGTACTGACGCTGGCTATCACCCCTGTAGTTCGCAAGTTCGAATCCCAGGGTGTGCTGAGTGACTTCAGCCAGGTCTCCTAAGCAACCAAATTGGCCCGGTTGCTAGGGAGGGTAGAGTCACATGGGGTAACCTCCTCGTGGTCACTATAATGTGGTTCATTTTCGGTGGGGTGCATGGTGAGTTGAGCGAGGTTGCCGCTGTAAAGCCTCCACATGCGCCATGTCTCCGTGGCAACATACTCAACAAGCCACATGATAAGATATTGGGTTTCCTCCTCCGCCACCCAGACTGAGGTGAATCACTACACAACCACAAGGACTAAAAAGCACATTGGGAATTGGGCATTCCAAATTGGGAGAAAAAGAAAAAAAAAAAAGTGTAACCCAAGTAATGTATGTAAAAGACGTTGAAAGTCAGTAACTGATAACAAAAATGTAATATGTAACGTGTTACAATAGTTTTTGTGTTAAAAGTAACTAGATTACAGTAACTATTGGATTATTTATTGGATTATACCCAACACTGTTTGCAAAATGCTCGTGCAACCACCCACAACACCTTATCAACTGCATAGCAATGCACTGACAACCATACACAACAACACCCAGCACGGTGTTGGTGAGTTTTGCACAGGCAAGCACAAAAAAAAAAAATTCTTCCGAAAATGTAAAATCTAAAATTTCTTCTCTTTCATATTCACATCGTCTATTTCAAACACGTGAAAATGTGAAAACACATTTCATTCTTCAGTCATCAGTCACTCAATTAATTTCCTGCACACTCTGCAACACTACAGGTTATGTTTTGCAGAAGCTCTGTTTATCTCCATACCTTTCTGCATTTAAACACAGAGAAGTCTTGTATGTGCATATGGGCCATTACAGTACATCATCTACTCCAAAATCTACCTATCTCAGCTCCACACAAACCCACTCAGGTTACCGCCTACTCCATCACTCTGTCCTTATCCTTTGGCTCCACTGATTAACAGCCTTCTTAGACCTCCTGTGTGGCCTGATGCTCGTGCCTTTGTGGCTGCTGTTTTTTCTCGTCCACAGACATAGTGTAGGTACAGTCTCCACTCTGACCCTTACCACCAGATCTCTGACCGCTTGCCCGCCCTCCCTCCTTGCACACAGAGTAAACCCACTTTGATTTCCTGCAATTACATTCTATTAGAGGAGCTGTCAATCTGGCTCAGACGTGAGACTAACACAAATTAAACATATCTCCTTTTGTTTTGTTTTTGTTTTGTTTTGTTTTTTTGCAAGAAATCAATGGAGATCCTTTTCCTTTCAAGCATATGATGGCTGTTCTGTAACGGTGTTCTGTAGCAGCAATCCAGCTGGCAAAAAATAAACTGACCCAAATCAGTCTGGCATTGGGGTTCGAGAGCTTGCACTATAGATACACACAACTCTCGGTATCACAGCTGTACTTATTATCATAATAGCCACCTCAACGCAGTTTAAATCTGTTAGTAGCTTGACACGGATAAACGTGAAGACCGTCTGCCACAGTAAAAACCACCTTACCTATTAAAGAGAACACACAAATAGTTTCCAAGCAAACTTTCACAGTGAGGCAGTGACAGTGAAGAAATTTCTCATAGCACCAGAATAACAATTGCAGGATAAAACCACAGGGTATATTTCAGCCCTGATATACAGTATGAATATGAACATAAATGTACAGAATTTGTTTTAAATATAAAGATGGCTATGTTCTTACAGGCAGTGGTTATGATGCTGCTGAGTATGAAGTTGACTAAAAAACTAAAAAAGGGTGGAAACCACTTATGAGCCTGCCACTCGAGTCCCTTACAAAAACACTCATCATCCCCCTCTTTCTACCCTGATGGAAAGTTCTTTCCTGGCTTCTCTCAATGATCTCTTGCTCTCCTGTTTGCAGAGGACTATGACAAGAAAGATGTTTCAGTGCCACCATAGGAAAATGCACATTTATTGTACTTCAGATCACTGAACTTAAGTCTACAAGCTTGCAGCAAATACTGTCTCTTTTACAGGGTAAACATGAATACATTACAGAGTTAACCACTATTCTGCTGCTGGGTACGGTCTTGCGATTCAATGTAAAAATAAAGTAAATTTGGTTCAATTCGTTTAACATTAGTTATTGTCATGAACTAATAATGAACAATATATTTTTTACAGCATTTATTAATCTTTGTTAATGTTAGTTAATAAAAATACAATTGTTCATTGTTAGTTCATGTTAATTCATAGTGCAGTAACTAACGTTTACAAATACAACTTCTGATTTTAAAAATGTATTAGTATATGTTGCAAGTAACATTAACTAAGATTAATAAATGCTGTAAAAGTATTGTTTGTTGTTAGTTCATGTTAACTAATGTGGTTAACTAATGTTAACAAATGGAAACTTATTATAAAGAGTTACCAATTAAATTTAAAAACCAAGAATGTTAACTGTAAATAGAGTTAAGCAAACGAATACTGATTAATTGTAAGAGAAACAGGAATTTGGGAATAGTGCTTCATTTTGAGGCTATATTTAGCAATGACAAAACCAAAATCCCTGTGGTTGCCTTTTTAAAATAGAAAACCGTAGAGGAACGTGAAACGAAACAAAATACTCCTCGAGGGCAAAACTTTCAGTTCTATTTTGGTAGATGCATTCGTTCCTGTAAATATCTAAATTATAGGTACAATGAAAAAAACGTTAACCTAAAAATGTGCTTCATGTGGTAACATAATAATTTTAAATATTATTTAAAATGTCTTAATCAACCTGGATACATTAGTTTACACAAACCAAATGAATTCTAATGGTTAGGACAGATAGAATAAGCTCCTTAAGTTAACAAATTGCAGGTTAACGCATTTACAGTTTATTGCAAACTACAATATTTTTTTTCACTTTAAAGTTTTTTTAATTAAAATTAACATCAATTAGAAGAAATATTTGTGCATATTATTAGCATTTAAACACAAGACATAATGATTAAAAAACAATATACACTAAACCTGGACATTTAAATAAATTATTAAGCATTTCTCAATTCATAATGATGAGAACTGTTGCATTACATATTTGTTCAACTCTACTGACTGATCCTAAAGTGAAGCTCTTGTGATTTGGCATAATTAAAACATTTTAAATGAACATCGATTAGAAGAAATGTGTCTGAATACTATAAATGTGAGATAAACAGTATAATTATCATAAATCAATATACATTAATCCAAGAGGACATTTTTTAATAACCCTTGCCTATTTCATTCAACTGGAGTCAATAAGCATTTCTCAACTGAGAATGATAACAGCTGCATAATTGTTGAGCTCTGTTGTACTGAACCGCAACTCGCCATTTTGACAACATGGTTTCCTCCCCAAATAAGCTCAATAACATAATCCCTACCCAATATGATCCATTTCGTTTTCTTGTTATTCAAATATACTTATCACATCCTCTGTGGCATATTATCTCACTTGCTCTCATGGATAAACAGCTATCTACCAGCCACTGAGAGATCCCAAATATCCCAGTCTCAATAGTACTGCTGTTGCTCAGTGAAGATCAAGGCATTGATGCACCATCTCGTGGAGCATCTCTTCAGATTATTGGATTAAAAACAACCCTCTCCTGCAACTCAGCTTTGACTTTAAAGGGTCCAGTAATTCACACTGACAGGCAATAACACACTGCCATTCACCGGATTCTGAGTGCTCTGCAATCATGCCATATTGCAACCCTTGTACCCTCAATGCAATATCACAGCTTTGCCCTCTTGGATTTCCTTCACTCACAGACTTTCTATGAGCATATTACTGGGTCTTAAAAAGAGCTTGAGATTTACTAGATTCAATTGTTTAACTGGAATGTGATTTGAACACTTTTCAATGGCATACTGTACTAATATTCATGCAATCAAGCACTATTTAGACCTCTCATTATATTCCTATTGGCACCATATCCCTCTGTGGGCAGTAACAGGAAACCTTTTCGCATACACCAAGGACAGTTAAGGGCTTGAGATCAATTATTGTAATACAGGCAATATAATAAAAAAGCCAAACTTTGTCAGTTTGCCTTCATGTTGTATTATTTTACATCAAAAGCGTTTCCATAAGGGAGCCTTAGATATGATCTTTAAGATATCTCTTAATTCTCACACTGATGAATACATTATCTACAAAATACTTATAACAAATCGCTTGTAATGAATATTGAAGGTCGCATATGTTTTGAGGTCGCAAAAATATGAAAAGTGGTACGAGACAAACGTTTGTGTAATAATTTGAATTGTTTCAAGAGGTCTTTATCACGGACTTTGTAACTACACCACTAAAATAAATTACAAACGGTAAATTGTGTAATTCTGTGTTGCTATTTGTTGTGGTAAAAATAAGATCGCTACTTTTTGAAGAAATCATAATTTTGGCATTAAACCTTTAAACGCAACACACACGTAAAATATGATCAACCATAAGTAAATAATGTAGTAGTCATTCGCTGAAATGCCCACTTGATATTTTTGAGGACAAAAAGTGAAAAACTTACCCTACCTGAAATAATCCATTTTACAGAAGATTTCCTTATTTTTTATGTAGCAGCTGCTGTGCTGTCGCAGTGAAGTCCTGCAAACGGAACATTCCAGACACCTCACGTGCCAGATCAGATTATTAACCTGTAATAAACAGAACATGTGTTTATTAATAATAATAATAATAATAATAATAATAATAATGCATGTGCTTCATGACACGAATTGTGTCTATTAGAAGAAAACTGAAAAGAAAAAAAAATTGTTTTACATTTGATAAAATTTGTCGTTTTAAGTGTGCATAGAAATGTAAAATACAATTTCAAAATGTAGTAAAATTAGTAGGTCGAAACAAACATGTAGCCTATTTACAATCTCAGAAATAGGCTATTGGCATTTAAAATGTGGTTGGCTGCTAAATAAAATGTTTTGTTTTGAAAGATTCTGCTAAATACTTTGACACTGTGTTTAGAATTGGCTTGTGTGGAATTGTGTTTCATTATAAATACGCATGCATAACCAGCAGTTTTGTTGAATTTCAAGCGAAAATATTTATAATGTTAATCGAACTTGCAACATAAATCCGTCCATAAATCCATACTTTTATGAGTTTTTAAAGCAAACTGTCTTTTGAAAATTATGGACACATGTGGGGTGCATCTTAAATCATATATATATATAATATATATATTTATTCCGTCGATAAAAAGATCAAACACAAATAAACGTAATTATATGGCTACTGGAAGTTGAGATAAACGGTTTTTGTTTTTTCTAATTTTAAGCTTGCGTGATAATTTTCCAGACCCCTTTTTAAAATGCAAATAAAAGACGCGCTGCATCATGGAAAGGACAAAAAACCTAAGGATAAAAAAAAGAGGAAAATTGACAGAAAAAAAAAAGGTCTGAAATCTTTCACCTTGGCTGAATTGTAATAAACTCGCGCGCATTGTTTTATTAGTTTCCGCAAAGACCCAAAACAAACCGAGACAGATCGCGCGCCTATGACCCTCGCGCTTCACACACGCGCTTCCTGAAAAACAAGCAGCACGCGAGCACATGCATCGATGCTGTCAATAACGCCACTAAAAAGGCTCAACGTTTTTAGAAAATAACGAAAAGTAACGATATTCATCGTTGCAAATATATATAAAAAAAAAAAAAAAAACATATCCAACAGCCTATTTTATTATTTTTTTTTTTACCCTCATGTTTTGTTGAGAGATCGACTTTTTATGTTTGGGCTCCCACACACCCACTGATGTCTGTGTAACACTAATAATAGGCTTATCATTTTCGGAAATAATCTATTATTGTCCTTAGAAATTATTTTGTCTTCCTCTGACCAAATCAAAACCCAGTAGTATTTGTCACAAATTGTGTGTGCAGAAATGCCATGCAAGTAACGTTGTTTCAGTGTGAGGTCATTTTAACCCCAGCAAAAACACAGTAAAGAAAAGACCAAATAAACAAACAGAATAGAAAAATACATTGTTTACAACAGGTTTAAGCCTACAAATATAACCGACTACCCCTGTGATTATGCTAACACCAGTCAATTGCATTTATTACAAAATGCATTTATTAAATTTTCAGGCTATATCTTGGGCCTCTGACTCTGAGACCCAAAACCAAATTAATGTTAAAAAAAATAATTAAAAAAAAAAAATCCTTTAGGAAAAGTCATGAACTATTATTATTATTATTAACCTCGTATACTTAAATGTAGGTATTTTCGAACTATTCAAATGTTTTTTGGGGGGGCTCTCAGATCCCAAACAGAACATGAGGGATAATCCTGACTGAGCAAACATCAAATCATTTTAACAACATAATGTCTACAAAAGTCAATCGGTCAGAAAGCTTCAAACGGTTCAAAACACAAAAACACACCCGGTTCACTCGTAAACAGACTCGTCACCTGAGACGACGCGCGCGCGCGCGCGCCCTCGTACCTTGAGAAGGTATCTGTCCAGGATCTCGAGTCCACAGCTCGCGCACACGTTCTTCCCGGTGGACGGCACGGAGGAGGCGGTGGACGTGGGCGAGCAGATGGATGGAGTTGAAGGGGGACTCGGCGAAGAGCGAGTGTCGTCTTTCTCCATATTAGATCTGTGAGATTCTCCGTCAGACTGTGACTGAAAACGTTTACATGGTTTAGCATCGAAAGACAACTGATATATAGAAGTCAATTAAGATACTTTCAAGATTCGAGTGTTCTACGGAAATAATTGAAGGCTATCAATATGAAGAATTATAAAAGTTAAGAGACTCCAATAGCTATGAGGTACAAGCACAAATCTACGATGATTTTGCATAATATTATGATGCACTGAATAAAGACGCAAAAGATGCTTTTATAGCTTCTACTCCAAACACTCACCATTGCGTGTCCGTGTTGACCGTCCACGCAGCGTGATGCTCCCGGTGTGCTCTGTGAATCTGGAGAGATCACCTACAACACAGAAGCCACAGTCAACCAACAGTGCTCCATCTCAGGCATCTCGTCTCTCGAACCATCGTTTCCTGGTCTATATATGCACCCAAAAACAATAAAACCGCTTGTAACTGTGCGTTGAGAGCCTCGCAACAAAAAGCGCCTGTTTTAATGAAGCGATTTCAATTTGGATTGATTTTTTCCCACACACTTAACCCGTGCCTCTTTCCATAATCGTATTTCCACGCAATCCAGGGAGCTGAAAAAAATAAATAAACTACTTGCAATTACAAATAGCTTGAAATGCTCGCGATAAGAGGAACCCAGAGTGTCAATTTCAGCTGCCAATCAGAGAAAGCAAAGGGCCACCCAAAGAATTGCAAATTTGATTTTTAATGGCTGTAATTAAAATCTAATTTTTCCTCTGCAGACTTGGCATGTGAAGAGGATGGACCGCAAAATCACACGATTCATAATAGATCATGATTCTCATGACATCACTTCAAGGTGAATATGTTACAGGCTTCGGGAGATGATAAAGTGAGGACTTTGGCAACGAGATTTCACACCGAGCAACATGTTGGCTGAAGAAAATGAGGCTCCTTCACGTGTGCAACCAACCTTTTCTTTTTCATGAAATTGAATGCATTAAAAATCTGCATTGTTAAAATACACACGTGATAATATTAAAAATCGTACCTGTTTTGAGGGAATTCCTTCGGATAAAAATTGATTTCCCTCTGATAGAGGGGCCAAAGCCTCATTTTTCCAATACATGGAGAAGAAGAAGAAAGAAAAAAAAAAAACACACACACACACACACTTTTTGACGGAGTGAAGCTTCTCTTTAGGTCTTTTTCTTATTTTTTTGTCATCCCTCGCGCGCTACCCGCATATACGCGGTCAAATTTGGACTTATATTAACTCAGTTCGCCGTTTCTGTTCGGAAAGTCAATCAGCAACGAAAGTACTTATCAATAAACTTTTACAAATCTAAAGGAAGTCTTCAGATTCGTGATAGGTGAGTAAACCGGACCAGATGCGGTCGAGCGCGAGCGGTTCGTCGGGACGCCTTATTTAGGACTGTTTGCACGACTTTTCCCCCTCTTTGGGATGCAGTTGCTTGAGTACAGGAAGTGGAGAAAATTGAGGGGCTGGCAGGTTTTGCTCCAGCTCTCCTCATAGGCAGTCAGAGCACAGCCTACCTTCTGAAAGTTTACAGATCAGAGGGGAGGGAGTATATGATCCGGCACAGAGGAGTGTGTGTATCGAGATTTTGTGATACTGAATCTTGCATTATGCTTGATGTTTTTTAATTGTCTGACAAATTACTGAAAAAAAAAAAACAAATATAAAATTACAGGCACGCGAATTTCAATATATAGCTGGTTTTATTGTGTGAATTATAATATTTGAAACATGAGATATTTCAAATAATTGGTTGGCACTAGTATTTTTTTTTTATTAATTTATTAATTTATTTTTTATTTATTTTAAAGACATTTAAGAGTCTTTCATTGCGCATTTGATTTATAAATTGCTCGGACCACACCTAAAAATGTGAACATAAAATACGTAGCCTAACATGCGTGATCTACGAGTGTGTCGAAAATAAAATAGACAACAAATGCATGTATTAGGCATAGGGAGGTATCCCCCGAATATTTACGTTATCATCAGGTCAAATGTAAACATCACTCTCTTTTTTTAACATCAGTTTAATACGTTAAGATTTTACTCAGTTATTTGTGAAATTTCTCAAATCTCATAAACTGAATGCTAAGACTTTTGTGACAATGAGAAAGAACTCTGTCATGTTCTGAATGTGGCACCATTTATAGGTTATAGATAGTCTATAATTAATAATCGGGATCACGTCTCACACTAAAGGCCTATTATTATCCAAATTCGTAACGTAAAACATTTAGATTTTTTTTAATAACACTGATTTTTTTTAGAGAGCTCAAACTGTTCGAGCATTATGCTATGTAACGTTCATTGCAGAAAAATCCTGTTAATGTATTTATCAGAAATAATAGGCCTATATATTTATCATAGCTTTTATATGTAATACATTTGGATTTTTTTCTGCATTTTTATGCAGCTGACTCAATTCCTTATTGCAAACTGCATTCATTCTAAATGATTTCTATTTCTGAATTGAAATAAGCTTAACCCTTGTGCGACCTTCGGGACATTTTTGTCTTCTTCATTTTAGGTTTCTCGATCATTTTGGCTGTGTTAATGCCAACGGCTTAAGTTTTGTGTGTATTTTTGAGGGAATTTTGACCTTTCAACCTCAGTTCCTAAATACATCTATAATACACTGTGTACACAAAATAGTTACACTCAGGACCTTCAGGACAAAAATGTCCCCATTGAAACCCATTAAAACTGCAATATTTGATCCCAGTGCCATTAAAATCATGAATTCAAAATTTACATTTTTAATATTTTCCTCCAGATGGCGACATTACCCTCATGTGTATCCTATGGAGCAAGTACATGCTTTTTTCCTATTTTCTGTTTGCTGTATTATAGAGCACTGCAGGACAATTGAATAAATGATGCAGCTAAAATTGTGTGGGTATGATGGTATGGATGTCAGTGTGTTTTGTATGTGTGTATAGAGAAATTTGTGTGCATGTAAAAAACAACAGTGGCATTATGTAAACAAACTGGCATTTAAAGGGTTAAAATCCTGACAATGAATTAATATTTGGTAGTTATGATCAGGACTGATATTGGTTAAAAAAATCAATGAAAGTGCAAAATAATATCAATGTATTATATTTTTATGGCAGTTTTTTGACGCGTACATTTTTGTCCTCTGAGGTCCTGAGTGTGAGGTTTTGTTTTTTTAAACCTAGCACTGCACAAAAAATAATAATGCATCAAAATCAATGTTGTTGCTAATCATTGACATATCCCAGACTGTGATTATCCACAAAAAATATATTTCCCCTTAGCATTCCCCTTGCCAATGCTGCACGCAGAATGCTATTATTATGTGGGGAAGAAACTATTCAGGCAAAATATTCAGGTAGAGAGAGCGCCTTTCCCCTCATAAACAGCGGTTGCATAACGGCGGGGAAAAGATTGTGCGCCTGTACGTATGTATAGTCTATTGAGCATGAAGGTATTTTAAGTGCAGTAAAAAAAAAAAAAAAAAAAAAAAAAAGTGATCATAAAGGAAAACGAAAAGCAGTTATAGAACCACACTATTATTCCTCTTCCGTTTGGATTTAAAATTGGAATGTATCCCGTTTTGTCAAAGCATTCCAAAGAAAGAGCAATAATAGTGACGTTCTGTTGTAACATGCGTGCATTTCACATTGGTTACATCATATTCACCAACAGAATATTCTTCAGTTCTATTGCAGTATCGTAACTGTTTTATTTTGAATAATTTTTACCTCTACACTGCAGAAACATGCATTGGACTGATTCGTTCCTATTAAACGATTTGAAAATGAGCACAACTGACCCAGAGTTGGACATGTAAAAAGTTAAGCATGATGTGCAGGGCGACAGATCCACTGAGTTCTTATAAACGTCTGGTAAAGGCGCGCTGTACTTCGAATTTAAAACTCAAGCAGTCTCAATAAATTCGAATACTTTAACATGTTATTTCAGGGTTCAACAGATACTTAAATATTTAAATCAAGCCTAAGACAAAAGGCTAACGGTCTTGCTTCACATTATTCTAATTTGAACACTGTAATAATAAACGCATTAAGATAACGGTGGTATCAAAAAGGAAAATGATGTTAACGGTGGAGCCACTATTATTGATCATTTACAGACAAGACTTCAATGCAATGCAAGAGAAGCCCAGCAGACTTCCATTACTATGATTTAAATTCACAAACATGTCAAATAAAAAAAATGCAATAATCCAGTTTGGACACCTCTTAGAAGGAACATTTGATTTATTTATTTATTTATTTTTATATATGGCAAGAGCAAAATCTATCAAAATACCTGGATTTTTACATTTGATCCAAACTGTCCATGACACACGAGCCCTTTTCAATTTTGACATAAAAAGGCAAAGCTATTAACAGCTAAAGAATTGTACAGCAACAATGCAGCTCTAATGAGCAGAATTTTGTGCTTTCTTTATAAATAAATGACTCAAACAGTCTAAAAGACAGGTAATATTCTGAGTAGTGTGTAGATTTGGGATCATGAGATTCCTAACACACAACACAACACATCTGCAAGCAGCACAGCATGAAACCACATGGGGTAGTTTACAATTGAAAAAAAAACAAAAAAAAAACAACCAACACAAACAAGCATTCTGGAAGAATATAAGGGACATGTGTACAGAAATGTAGTTTGAAAATTCAGAAAGGTGCAAAAGTTTTCATCACCTGAAGAACTGAAATTATTAACATCAACATTTAAAAAAAAAAAAAAAGAGGATAAACTAATTTCACTTGAATATTCTTATATCCCGCTTACTTCAGATAATGTCTTTCATGGTAAAAGTACTCCTCCATTGGCCTGAAAACAGCACAACACTACAAATCAAAGGTGTAACACACCTTCTCGTAATGCATTACAGTCTCACATTAGCCAAGAGATAAGAACAGCTTATCTCCGTACATCTCAGTCCCTAGTCCGTTCAGTGCAGGGACACTTGGCCAGTTTTAGGAGAGGTCACCTCCTGAATTTGCGGAACTGCTTGCGGTAGGGCTGGGATCGCTTGTCCTTCTTATCGGAAGGCTTGTTGTAGATATACACTAAGGGTCCAGAAAAGTCATCTGGGTTCTCGTCCATCATCTGCAGCTTGGCTTCAATGGCACGAATCTTTGCATTAACACTATAGAAAGCAGAGGGAATACAAGAAAGAAAAGAGCATTAACCATATTCTCCATTCCAAGCAGAGCACTTCAGTGGCTGTTCTGATGGAGAAATACAAGCATTTTTCTACAAAAGTCACACTTCGGACTTCGGAGAAGCTATTGGTCATGAGTGGTTCAAGCACATGACCCTTTCGTCCCTGCTGCAAAAGGAGAGGCTGAGAAAATGTATTAACAGGAGAATGAAAACAGTGTATAAGAGAGGGAAACACAAAAGGGGGGAATTTGAAAGAGCAAGAAGTGAAATAGGGTGAGATGGAAGGAAAGCGAGAGGGTGAGAAGTCTAGCTTAGAGCGGAAATATCCCAAACCTCAGTGAAGCTGGCAGCTCCTCTGCTTCACTGGATGAAGGCTCTAAACTGGCAGGCAGATTCTTGTCTCCTCTGAAGGTTTCGAACCTCTGAAATAGAGCAAACACACACACCAAGTGGGAAAGAAGACAGGGAAGACACGTGTGAGGCACACGCTTATGAGAAACTGTGCAGTGCTGATTTATTTGATTTATGAAAAATGAGAACCAACTTTCCACCACAAAGCTGAACATTTGAGGTCAAAGGCCAGGTAGAAGAGATTTGACTTAGCCACCTATCTTACAGTCAATTGTTCCAGTCAGGGACCAAAGAAAGGCCACAAAAGCTACTTATCCTCACAGTACGACATTGTGGGAAAAGCTGGACTGCAAAACAATGGCATGCACATTCATTCCACTCAAAACTGACAATCAAAAATCCTTACAACCTTGAGCATTGTGACAGCCAAATCATGTTATGAGAATCTGTGGGGAATAAAAACAAAGAATGATTTAATGAACTATAATAATGAAAGACTAAAATGAAAATGACAAAATAGTTTTGAAATGACAAGTTAGTATTAAAGAATAAATGTTCAATATTAAAGACAACATGAAACGGCCTCCACAACACACTTAACTGGGAAAATGTCATATTTATGGGTGAAACAGAATATTCAGCCAAAAATAATATAGGGCAGGACTTGATTTTATCCTTTGGGATTTGACTGGATGGCGATTGCTAGGCTATTATATTATTGGTTAATCTAATTATTCCCCAGTCATGCAACCTTAGTTGCTGGGTGTTTTTTCAGTTGTTTTCAGATTTTCAGGTTTTCTTTCTGTTATATGAAGGTCACATTAAAACTGACTCGGAACGTTTTACCAGGCCCTCATCATTTATTTTTAGTACTTTAAAAAAAAATGCTTTTTATGTTCAGATTTTACCATTTTAAACTTGACCCAGACCCAGACTTTCAATATTAAACTATGAAAATCATTTATAAAAATACTAATTATTACATGTTTAAAACTATGATAATCTAAGCAAAGAGTGAATAAATATAAACACTTTCAATATTTATTGTGTGAAAATGTTTTCTATCAATTTTTCAAATATTAAGGCTTTACCACAAACAATTTTGTACCTAATACATTTTTGCCCCAAATAAAGTGTACTTGTTAACCAAGTCAATAAAACTGTCAGTGAAGAGCATACTTGAGTTGAAATATGAGACAAGAAAAAAAGAAAGAAAAATCAAGGTAAATATCACTTGTAAGCAGAAATGTTTTGGGGGCGTCATTTCCAATCAAGCTATAATTTTGCCAAATTATGCAAAATGTCTGAAAATGTCATTTAATTGTGTGTATTTTGAATACATAAAATGTAAGCTATGAAATTAGTCTTTGCAAGACAAAAGGAGTCAGCCATTTTATTTAAAAAATGTTAAAGGTATAGTTCACCCAAAAATGAAAATTCTCTAAACACTTACTGGCCCTCATGCCATCCCAGATGTGTATGACTTTCTTTCTTCTGCTGAACACAAATGAAGATTTTTAGAAGAATATTTCAGCTCTGTAGGTCCACTCAATGCAAGTGAATAGTGAACACAACTTTGAAGGTCCAAAAAGCACACAAAGGCAGCATAAAAGTAATCTATACAACTCCATATGATAGGTGTGGGTGAGAAACAGATAAATATTTAAGTCCTTTTTTACTATAAATATCCACTTTCAAACAGCCTAAGCTCTCTCTTCTTTCCTAAGAGTTCTTCTTTTGCTTTTGGAAATTCACATTCTCTGTGCATATCACCACCTACTGAGCAGGGAGGAGAATTTATAGTATATTTATCTTTTTCTTACACACACCTTTCATATCGCTTCTGAAGAAATGGATTTAACCACTGGAGTCTTATGGATTACTTTTATGTTTCCTTTATGTGCTTTTTGGAGCTTCAAAGTTCTGGCCACCATTCATTTGCATTGAATGGACAAACAGAGCTTAAATATTCTTCTAAAAATCTTCTTTGTGTTCTGAAGAAGAAAGAAAGTCATACACATCTGGGATGGCATGAGTAAATGAAGAGAGAATTTTCATATTTGGATGAACTATCCCTTTAATGTTATTTCCATCACCTTCATTTTCACCACAGAATTTTTTTTAACACATCAGAGAATCTGAGATGTGAAATGTCACTGTGGGTGGGGGGGTTGAAAAATTACATAACTCTCCAGCAGTGCATGCACACATACACAGGACAGTGTTAGTAGACACATTTAAAAAACAAAATAGTATAAAAAAATGTTTTAACGGGAGTTTACTTTCTAGAAGTTCACAGTGCTAAAAGTGCCTAAAGTTGAAGAAACACCCTATTACATGTTTATGTAAATTATGTAAACAAACCTTTATTTCTAAAAAATAATGTGCACTGATTAATCATCCACTATAAAACTAGGGAAATTTATTACGCAAGTAAACAGGGTCAATTTGATTTAACGTTGTCTTTAAGTTCACTTGTGAAACCATATTTGTAATTTCTTTTTGAGTACAGAAAGCCATGAGGCTATATTCTTACAACCCGTTCCTCATCCTATACATTACATTAGGTTACATTAAGTTAATCGTTTTTTCTAAATGTTTATTTTCCTTTAGATTGCTACACTCCACCCAAACAACTCATGTATAAAGGGCAAATAATTTTTTATATACACCGCATTTATCAGACAGCTCCTCTGAACAAGGGGGCTTCTAAGGGCACGGCGGATATAAACACATAGCTGAAGAATACTCTGATACTCAGACAAAACTGTATCTATGGGCCGTTGTCAGGGAGATGGTCAAACTGTCCACACATACACACTTTCCCCAGCCTCACAATATTGGGTGGAGGGTGGTCAAGAGGACCTGGATCCAAACCTACTACTTGTTGTCAACAACTCTGCTCTGTTGACCTTGACCCCAGCCTGGTGTCCCTTTCCCCTCAGACAAGGAGGGCCAGAGGGGGTGCACAGGAGGGGCGTGATTCTCAACCATACAGGATTTCCTGACTCACAGCAGCAGCTGCCTATTGTTAAACACCAGGGTTGCCTGAGGAATCCCTCTCTATATGTAGCTCTACGTATTCTACATATTTAGCTATTACTACTGCTTACCAGGGTCAAAAATAAACCAATAGTTGGGGCAAAAATGCCAAAGAAACTGACAAACATGTCCCAAATATTAAAAATATGGGGGCAAAAAAAATGCCCCCTTAGCAAATTTTTAACATGTAGCAGTTGTTATATTTATAATTATCAATTCTAGGCCTAGGCATGAGTCTTTTGCATTATTTACAGCTTCATTTGTATTTGATGTAGACTTGAAGTTAAAGCCATAATAGTTCAGATTGACAAGTATCTGACATAAATTGGATAATGCTGTGTTTTTATATGGTTAGAAAAAATATGCCACCATAAATGTAAAAACAATGCCCCTGAAAATCAATTCTAGCTAGCCCGTCAATAAAAAAAGATTTTCTATATAATTCATTTTATTATAGAACATTATTTTACTGGGGTGTTGTGGGTAGTTGCCAAGGCTATGTGGTTGCTAAGGTGTTCCGAGAGGTTTTTAGCACATTGTTATGCGTTTGCTAAGGTGTTTTGTGTGGTTTCAAAGTGGTTGCTTAGTGACCCAATTCAAAAGAGCCCACAAAAAAATTCTCTATGATATTCTAGCTAGATGTCGACCATTAGTGTATTTTGCCAATAGCTTTTAAAATCGATTAATAGAATGTTAAAAAATGTATTAGTCTTTCCCTGCTATGACAGGCACAGACAACGGCAAAATTAATAAAATCCCAGATGCAGTTAATTGTGCAACCAAAATCCCAATAATAACCAGAATAAAATCAAGTTTTTGTGCATAAAGCTTTGACTTTTAACTATAAACAAGACACTTATTTCAGGACTCTTATTTTGCAAAGACAAAGACTTGGTTCTGTTAAAATCCTCTATATTTAAGTGTTTACCAAATTAAACTTTTTAAAGCTTTTATATTCACCAGATTATGGATATATATATATATATATATATATATATATATACACACACACACAGTGCATTCATAAAGTATTCACACCCTTAATTGTTTTCACATTTTGATATGTTGCAGCCTTATGCCAAAATGCTTAAAAAAAGAAAAAAGAAAAAATTCACATAAATCTACACTCCATACCCCATAATGACAAAGCAAAAAAACTGATTTTTTTGATAACTTTGCAAATTTATTAAAAAGAAAAACTGAAATATCACACTGACATAAGTATTCAGACCCTTTGCTATGACACTTGAAATTTAGCTCAGGTGCATCCCATTTCTCTGGATCATCTTTGAGATGTTTCTACACTTTGAATGGAGTCCACTTGTGGCAAATTCAATTGATTGGACGTGATTTGGAAAGGCACGCACCTGTCTGTATAAGGTCTCACAGCTGAAAATGCATATCAGAGCAAAACTCAAGCCATGAGGTCAAAGGAACTGCCAGCAGGATTGTGTCGAGGCACAGATCTTGGGATGGCTACATAAAATTTCGGCTGCATTGAAGGTTCCCAAGAGCACAGTGGCCTCCATAATTCTTAAATGGAAGAAGTTTGGAACAACCACGACTCTTCCTAGAGCTGGCCACCCAGCCACACTGAGGAATCGGGGGAGAAGGGCCTTGGTAAGAGAGGTGACCAAGAACCCGATGGTCACTCTGGTTGAGCTCCAGAGATCATGTGTGCAGATGGGAGAAACTTGCAGAAGGACAACCATCACTGCAACACTCCACCGATCTGGGCTTCTCCTCAGTGCAAGACACATGAAAGCCCACTTTGAATTTGCAAAAAAGCACCTAAAGGACTCTCAGACTGTGAGAAACAAGATTCTCTGGTCCGATGAAACGAAGATTGAGCTGTTTGGCCTCAATTCCAAGCTTCATGTCTGGAAGAAACCAGGCACCTCTCATCACCTGCGCAATACCATCCCTACGATGAAGCATGGTGGTGGCAGCATCATGCTGTGGGGGTGTTTTTCAGTGGCAGGGACTGGGGGACCGGTCAGGGTTGAAGGAAAACTGAACGCAGCAAAATACAGAGATATCCTTAATGAAAACCTGGTCCAGAGTGCTCAGGACCTCAGATTTGGCCGAAGGTTCACCTTCCAACAGGACAATGACCCTAAGCACACAGCCAAGACAATGCAACAGTGGCTTAGGGACAACTCTGTGAATGTCCTTGAGTGGCCCAGCCAGAGCCCGGACTTGAACCCAATCGAACATCTCTGGAGAGACCTGAAAATGGCTGTCCACCAATGGTCCCCATCCAGCCTGACAGAGCTTGAGAGCATCTGCAGAGAAGAATGGCAGAAAATCCCCAAATCCAGGTGTGCAAAGTTTGTCGCATCATACCCAAAAAGACTTAAGGTTGTAATCGCTGCCAAAGGTGCTTTAAGTTCTGAGTTAAGGGTCTGAATACATATGTCAATGTGATATTTCAGTTTTTTCTTTTTATTAAATTTACAAAGTTGTGAAAAATCAGTTTTTTGCTTTGTTATTATGGGGTATGGAGTGTAGAATGATGTGAAAAAAATTAAAAGAATTTAAAGCATTTTAGCATAAGGCTGCAACATAACAAAATGTGAAAATAAATGAAGGGGTCTGAATACTTTATGAATGCACTGTGTGTATATATACATATATATATATATACATACACACACACACACACACACACACACACACACACACACACACACACTACGGTGCAAAAGTTTTAGGCACTTAAAAACGTTGCATAGTAAGGATGTCTTAAAAATTAATGACATAAATAGTTTTCATTTATCACTTAATGTCATACAAAGTCCAGTAAACATAAAAAAAAGCTAAATCAATATTCGGTGTGACCACCTTTGCCTTTAAAACAGCACCAATTCTCCTAAGTACACCTGGACACAGTTTTTCTTGGTTGTTGGCAGATAGGATGTTCCAAGCTTCTTGGAGAACTCGCCACAGTTCTTCTATCTATTTAGGCTGTCTCAGTTGCTTCTGTCTCTTTATGTAATCTCAGACTGACACGATGTTCAGTGGGGGGCTTTGTGGGGGCCATGACATCTGTTGCAGGGCTCCCTGTTCTTCTATTCTAATCTTTTCTATTTGCAAATGTAATGTTTGGGAGTCTAATATTTATATTTCCTATTGACACACTAAAGCTGAAGATATACAGTTGTGCTCAAAAGTTTGCATACCCTGGCAGAAATTGTGAAATTTTGGCATTGATTTTGAAAAAATGACTGATCATGCAAAAAAACTGTCTTTTAAGGATAGTGATCATATGAAGCCATTTACCTGTGGGTTTTTCTTTGTATCCTGAACAATTCATCTGGCAGTTGTGGCTGAAATCTTTCTTGGTCTACCTGACCTTGGCTTGGTATCAAGAGATCCCCGAATTTTCCACTTCTTAATAAGTGATTGAACAGTACTGACTGGCATTTTCAAGGCTTTGGATATATTTTTATATCCTTTTCCATCTTTATAAAGTTCTATTACCTTGTTACGCAGGTTTTTTGACAGTTCTTTTCTGCTCCCCATGGCTCAGTATCTAGCCTGCTCAGTGGATCCACGTGAGAGCTAACAAACTCATTGACTATTTATACACAGACACTAATTGCAATTTTAAAAGCCACAGGTGTGGGAAATTAACCTTTAATTGCCATTTAAACCTGTGTGTGTCACCTTGTGTGTCTGTAACAAGGCCAAACATTCAAGGGTATGTAAACTTTTGATCAGGGCATTTGGGTGATTTCTGTTACCATTATGATTTAAAAAGGAGCCAAACAACTATGTGATAATAAATGGCTTCATATGATCACTATCCTTAAATAAAAGATAGTTTTTTTGCATCAGTCATATTTTCAAAATCAATGCCACAGTTATACTGTAGGAACAAGCCGTTCTAACTGTAGAATCCTCCAGCGCCGGCCACAGAGGAAAAATAAAAAAATACACATTTTTGCCCATAACCGATAGTTCCAAAAAGCAACTATCGGCACCGATTAATCGTAAAACCGATGTATCGGTCTACCTCAAATGCTAGCCCAAAGATATGGCTTAGGTAACTCCTTCAATGTGAATCTATGGGATTTTAATGTCCTCCAGGTAAAAATCCTAAACTCGAATACTTAGAAGAGTAAAAGCACATCTCTACTCAATAAGCTGCAAGATTTCAAGTATTGTTCAGGCACCAAAGTTAATACTTATTAATGTAAGTTAATGGTGTTTAAAATGGTGTTGGTTATGGGTGTTTAAAAATACTTAACCCTTCGCAAACACAATTCATTTTGTGATACCCACCTTTACCTGAGCATGAGCCCAGCGTACCACTAACTTCTTAGAAAGCGCCAACTTTCCATTCAGACACTGAATGGCCCGCTCAGCCTCCTGTAATGGGGAGAAAACAACATTAATTTGGATTGTCATAACAGAGATTGCCAACATCAAAATTAGATTTTATGATTATCACAATAATACAGGTTATGGTTAAATGTCTCTAAACATTTGTCACTATGCTTTGACCAGAGAATTTGACACCAAGTGGCACCCACAATTTAATTATAAGACAGTTAATTATCATTTCAAATTCAATTCAAATGATCTTTTAAACCATTTGGCACTTTTAAAGAAAACATCTCTACAGCCTCTGGATTCAGAGTCTTCCTGTTTGTCTGTTTGCTCACTCCTTGCGGCTCTTACTGGGAGCACAGCATAATGATAGGGAACAATAATGGCTGATGATGGATCACTAGTTTTCCAAGCTCTCATGAAGAGTGTGAATAAGATCTGTAAACACACATTTCCCCTACAACGACACTCTTGGGACTGCCTCACATTACACTCAAAAGAGCAAAATCCTTCCTCCATCAGCTGTCTAGGTGCTTTATGTGGGCCTCCATACCATCATAGGATCCATCAAAATGTCATTGATTTGGCTACTATGGATAGTTAATTCTCAGTGGATGTTGGTAAAGAGAAGGCACAGAACCTCTTTGGTGTGGAAGTTCACAAAGCAGTATCCTCTTGGCTGCCCCTCCAGAGGACCCGACTTGTGGAACAGGAAGTCAAACTGCTTCACTTTGCCAAACTTCTCCAGGAGCTTTACTAAATGGTACCTGCAGGAACACAGAGTGAGATATCCTTATTTTGAAGTTCTGAAATCTATTTCCTTTTGTGCAACATACTCCCAACGTTGGGGTAAGCGTTTGTGTCAACATGATTATGGATACTGGAATTACGCTAACTAGATTTGTGCCTCTGCAAAACTTGTCGCTGTTATTCTAGGCTGTTTTGGCTAGTTAACAGGGCATAAGTGGTTGCTTACTGGCCCAAGTCAAAAGAGCCCACCAAAAGTCTGTATGATACTCTGGTCTTATTTGGCAAGGATCCCTTCTTCCATGTAAGTCTATGGGATTTTTACCAATGGTTTTACTGTAAATCTGATCACTTATTTAAATAATAGCAAACCTCCCTTCAATAAGTCTCCTAGACTCCTAGAAAGACATTACTATACCTATATTTTTGCTAAATGTTTTGTACTTGGCTCATTGTACATTGTATAATGGCAGTTTCCTGCTGCAATGAACATTAGAGGCACTATAGCAACAACTTTTATTCTCTTTCAGGTAAATCACAAGAAAAACGGCAGATGATCAGTTCATAAACACTTACTCTTCACCTTGTCTCACACACAATACTATCTTATGATATCAAAACACTTATTAAAGTGCATGAAGGTGATACATTTTAACGTTTGCATTACATACTCAACTACATTAACAAGCTTGTTTAAGCATGATCAAACTACACAGTAGGCCGTTGAACTTGCAAAGGACCAGGATATGAGTCCTGAAGAGCACGTAAGTTGACACACAAGTCTAAAATGTCAGAAGCCACACAAAATAATGTCGTTGCTTCAGCAATTGCATTTTTATTCTCACATTTGCTTTTCTGACACTATTGGTTAGGTTTAAGGTTTAAGGTATGGACGTAGGCTGTCACAAAGTTCGTAGCTCTTCAACAAAGGAGGAAGCGGGAGATGTCGAAATCTAATTCAAAAGGTATATTTTTATGTTTTAACAACTCAAAACTCTCTTTTCAGCTGACTAAAAACCAACACAGTCTCTAGGTGTGTGTGTGTGTGTGTGTGTGTGTGTGTGTGTGTGTGTGTGTAGCTCTCTTTCCCACACTGGCATCTGGCTCACTCTTAAATCCATCTCCACTGGGGGGCCTGGGTAGCTCAGTGAGTACTGACGCTGACTACCACCCCTGGAGTTGTGAGTTCGAATCTAGCGCGTGCTGAATGACTCCAGCCAGGTCTCCTAAGCAACCAAATTGGCCCGGTTGCTAGGGAGGGTAGAGTCACATGGGGTAACCTCCTTGTGGTCGCGATTAGGGGTTCTCGCTCTCAATGGGGCACGTGGTAAGTTGTGAGTGGATCACGGAGAGTAGCATGAGCCTCCAATGTTACGAGTCTCCGCGGTATCATGCACAGCAAGCCACGTGATAAAATGCGCGGATTGACTGTCTCAGAAGCGGAGGTAACTGAGACTTGTCCTCTGCCACCCGGATTGATGTAACCGCGCCACCACGAGGACCTACTAAGTAGTGGGAATTGGGCATTCCAAATTGGGACAAATCTGTCTCTACTCTCACTGCAATGACAAACAGCTGTTAGAGACAATCAATGACAGGCGATGACCCTCACCATTCTCATCTCCCGATCTCGCTCTCCATTCACAAGCCAGTGCTCGACCACACCCCCCCACCACATACCCCCATCGTCCGACTCTGGCCAGGGAGCCATCTGGCCTGCCAAGTCCACCCCCCCATTTCTGGAGAGGAAGTCTGCAACAGCCATATGCGGCCCCGGCCTGTGGACCAACTCGAACTTAAAGCTGTAGGGCCAGATCCCAACGGGTGATTCACATGTTGGTATCCTTCATGCGATGAAACCACTGGAGCAGGGCGTGGTCCGAACAGAGGGTGAAAGCCTGTCCAAGGAGGTAGTATCGAAGGGTGAGGACCACCCACTTGATGGCCAGACACTCTTTCTCAATGGTGCTGTACCTTGTGTCCCTCGTCGAACGCTTCCGGCTGATGTACTGCACCGGACGATCCTCCCCCTCGACCACCTGGGACAACACGGCTCCCAACCCCGTCCGACGCGTCGGTGTGTAAAACAAAAGGGAGAGCAAAATCAGGAGAGTGTAACGACGGCGCGCCACAAAGCGCAGCTTTCACCTGCATAAAAGCCTGTTTGCACGGATCCGTCCACTGGACCGAGTCTGGGGCTCCCTTTCTATTGAGATCATTCAGCAGGCTGGTGACATCCGAATAATTAGGCACAAACCTTCTATAGTAGCCAGCCAGCCCCAGAAACTGTCTCATCTCCTTTTTGGTATTGGGTCTCGGGCAGGCCGCAACCGCTGCGGTCTAAATCAATTTGGCGATGCACCTGCCTGTGACACAAGTAAAACCCCAGATACTGTACCTCCACCTGTCCAATTGCGCACTTCTTGGGGTTTGCCGTGAGTCCCGCCCGTCGCAGCGAACTCAGAACAGCCCTCAGGTGCTGCATGTGCCACTGCTAATCACAACTGTATATAATGATGTCATCCAGATAGGCAGCGGCATAAGCGGAGTGTGGTCGGAGGACTCTGTCCATAAGGCGCTGGAAAGTAGCTGGGGCCCTGAACAAACCTAACGGAAGCGTCACGAATTGGTATAAGCCAAATGGTGTGGAGAAGGCAGTTTTTTTGCGGGACATTGGCGTTAAGGGGATCTGCCAATAACCCTTTGTCAAATCCAGTGTCAAGTAAAAGTGAGCCGCACCCAACCAATCGAGCAGTTCATCAATATGAGGCACTGGATATGCGTCAAATTTAGACACTGTGTTGACTTTTCTATAATCCACACAGAACCGGACCGAGCCGTCGCTCTTCAGAACCAGCACCACCGGGCTGGCCCAGTCACTGTAGAATTCTTCTATTACCCCCATATCGAGCATGGCCTTTAAATCTTCCCGAAACACTTTTTTTTTTTGTGCTCGGGTAATCGGTAGGGCAGACTACGTACCACTACCCCTGGGTTTGTTTCGATATGGTGTTCTGTGAGGTTCATACGACGGGGAAGAGGCGAGAACATGTCCGAGAATCCTCTCTGCAACCGGGCCATATCCGTGATTTGCGATGGTGAGAGGTTGTCTCCGCAAGCGACCGGGTTGCCTCGATTGGCTTTTAAGTTCACCTCCGGTCCGAGCTTCTCCCTCTCTGGAACCAATGTTGGCAAAGCCATGGGAACCACCTCCCTCCATGGTTTTAAGAGGTTGAGGTGGTAAATTTGACATTCTCCACCCCTATCCGTTCGTCTAACCTCATAATCGACTTCCCCAACTTGCCAACCCGTTGCAGGGTAGCTTTCTTTAAATCTGCGTACACCAGGAGGTTCTCAGCTGGTAACTGCTGTGCCGTGAGCTGGGCCTCCCCTGACAGCAGTGGTAATAAGCGGACCACTCAAAGAGCTCCAAGAAAGCCTCCGGATCGTCTTGGGTCCCCATCTTGACCAGCGGAACATGGTGGTCATGGGGCCCGGGGTCACGGCGGCAGCCCCTTCTGGGGTAGTAAGCTCTGGAGTACCTGCCGGTCCTCTGCTTGAGCCTGGAGAAGCGTGATGCGCACAGCTCGAGGAGGGTTGGATGCTGTGACTGGTGGATGCTGATGAGGGTCTTGAATAATTCCTCCAGCGGTGAGGCATACATGGTGGCGTTCTTCCTCCTTAAATCCCTGGTTAAGGCACCAGTGTCACAAAGTTCATAGCTCTTTAACAAAGGAGGAAGCAGGAGACAGCGAAATCTAACTCAAATGGTATATATTTTTTTTTTTTAACAACTCAAAACTCGCTTTTCAGCGGACTCAAAACCAACACAGTCTCTGGGTGTGTGTGTGTAGCTCTCTCTCCCACACTGGCATCTGGCTCGCTCTTAAATCCGTCTCCCTTCTCACTGCAACGACAAACAGCTGTTAGAGGCAATCAATGACAGATGATGACCCTCACTGTTCTCATCTCCCGATCTCGCTCTCCATTCACAAGCCGGTGCTCGACCGCGCCACCCCATAGGCTTTTTTATTTAAAACTTGACTGAGCATTAACCTTAAAAATCTCATATGTTTTATAGAAAATTTAACTCATTTTTAACGCCCCTCACATTTCACCTTGGAAAGAGCCATGTGATATCATTTTGCAAAAATGTCACCGCAGTCAAGGTTTTTTTTCCATGAGATCAGGCTCCATTCATGTCCATAGCAAAAAGTTTTTGTGTGCCAAACTTAGACTGAGGGTATTTAGAGGTACTTAGTACTTAGAGTTGTGTTAAGGATTTGAACAAACCCCTAAGTATGAGCAACATTAATAGTGATGCTTGCCTTAGCAAACAAATACCATTAATAATTGGACAGAGCAAGAATGAAAAAATGAGTAACAACCATTATTATAGCCACAAGGGAATAATGCATGTCATGATATCATAATTCTTTGTAAGCTGAGCTTGATCAGAATGACAGGTCGCTTTACACCTTTTTAGCTGCTGTAAATCTTTTATTCACACAATACAAAGGATACAGCAGTGGTACAATGAGGATATAAAATAGCGGAAGCCTGAATTCCCCCAAGAGTTTAATTTAAGACAAACAATTACAACTGTGTGCAGCTTCAACAACCTGCTATCTTGTAACAGCCAATAAGAGACATAGGAAATCATGATGGCCCGGCCTCAATCCCTTATAAATGCAAGGGACAGCAGCAGATAGTTTTGACACCTAAAATCTTTATATATATGTACAGGACAAGGTTGCAGGGTATTTGTTCAAGGTCTTCTTGATGTCTGATGAAGGCCCTGAGGGTGGCCGAAACATCATGTATTTTTTTTAAACAAATAAAGTTGTAGCTCTATTTGTGCTTAAAGAATGGGTGTTGCACCTCCTTTAGAAAGTGTATTCCAAGTGAAGCAGGATATGCAACAAGAATAAAAATACGTAGGACGTGATGACTTCGCTAATTGTGATCGTCAGAAAATTTGGATTGTCAGAAAATGATTGGGTGGTGAAAAGTGGACATTCCATACTATAAAGCACGAGTGCAGCTAGCTGGCCATGGTCCCTATTTGACAGATGGCTGGTGGACAGGGGTTGAAAACTAAGTCCTACTTGGTGATGTCAGTCAAAAAGGAAAGTCGTTTCAGAGGTGGAAGTACCTAGACTTTGATAAAAGAAGATGAAGATAATTTTTTTCTTCTTTGGTATAACATTCACCGATGGATGTTTCACAATTAGACCATTCGTGTGTATTATGAAAGTAAATAGGGCCAATTTTGATTTCATGTTGGCATAAAACTTTACACAACTATGAAAGTCATTATTTTTATTTGTATAGCGCTTTCCACAATACACGTTCGAAGTATACTTTTGGCTTAAGAGTACAGGCAGAGTGTACTCATAAAACAGGAATAATGAATTTCTCCTCCAAATAAGAGAAGAACCTTCACATTACGTTAAACCCGTGCAATCCAAACACAGCAATAGAAGTACAAACAGGCTTCTTCAAACAGCCATGTCCTCTGCATTTGAGGGCAGTCTAGCATGCAGTCTGTACATAAAAGAGAGTGTTTTCTCTCCCTTCGCCAAGTATCCCCGCTTCTGCCTGTTCACCCGTACGTCATCCAAGTCATTAATATTTAATGCGATTTGACTTGGCACGAACATGGTTGCAGAGGGTCTATTTGAGCGCAGAGTTGCATTAACCTGTTATGCGGCAAACCACATTTTATGATAGCAATGCCAAATAAATATAAGTATATTTGCCTTTGGTATGTGTCGACATCATCGCCAGTGATTTATTCTGATGTGTGGGGGTGATGAATGGGGCATATGCATGGGCATTCCATAAACAAAATGCCAAAAATTCAGTAACACAGCTTAGGAAGGCATCCAGGCATACATTTCCTTCAGCAGGAAATGGATGGGAAAACTACAAGACTCCAGACTAAGTCATATCTAAACACATACTAGATAAACAACAACACGTATTTGGAACTTCTCGCTGTATTGTTGTTCTTCCAGCATGACAGCAAGAGTGTTCTGGGAGTAGCCTTGTACAAGGAGCTGAGGAGATGCCTGGGATTTCTTTATTGTATTGGATGTTTGAGGTTATTTTTAAATCCTGGAAAGGTAGGAGCTCGGACAGATCCTGGCTTGGGTATTAATGTTTTCCCCTTCTCTCCCAAGAGCTTTTCATCAAGTAGAATTTCGCACTTTCCCAGCCTCCACCCTCTAAAACATAGGCCACTGGATCTTCCTGGCTTGCCGCAGATTGAGGAATCGATAATGGCCCGATTCAAAGGGACAACCTGTAGAATTTTTCAGACCACAATGCACATCCCCAGAGTGCCATAAAATATGCTGTGGGGAGGAAGAAAGGGTCCGTCCAGGGAGTGAACAAACTCTTTGGCCTGGAGTGGCTTGTGAAAGAGTAGTCGTCAGCCAAGCATGTCAGCTGCCCACCCACCTGCAGCCTCTCCAGTTTCAATATTGCTGGCTTAAAAAGTGCAATGACAGACCTTGAGAAACATTTAGCAGAACAGGATGAACGCAGAATCAAGAAAAGAGTACGGATATCAAGGTCAAGGAATGATTCCAACAGACACGTGTCTATTTCAGATGACTGGATCGTGCTATGTGAGGCCAGTCTTCATCGGCTGTCCCATCGGATATGGCCTCCTGTCCCCTGTGCCTACGGCATAACGGACAATGCAAAGCAGAGCTCCAACAGCCAAAAAGTACAAACAACCAGCATCACATGGTAGATCCATCACCGGCCCTAAATGGGCCCCAGCGGAGCCCGGACAGGTCAATATGTCAGCCTCTTATTATGACAGCAGCCCCTGCTTTGTGTGAACGGACCAGGTCGGCCACGATTTTAAGTGTGGGAAACAGGCCCTGAAAGAAAGAGTTTGTATGTTTGTGTCAGAGAGATGTGAAAGCGCATGTGTGAGGTGGGGTGGAGCTCTTTTCTCTCTGTAATTGTTGACAGATATTCTCATAAGACGAAAGAAACATTGTCCTCACTGTTGTCATCATGGCTCAGTCTAGCAACAACGATGTCACTCAAACTGAAGAATTAGTTTAGATGGATCTGACAGAGGCCAAAGTGCTTGAGAATTTAGTGGCTCTGTTCCACAACCAAGTGAGCTGCCATGCTGCCTACTGGCTACATAGATAGCAGCCTTCTAATGCATCATCCTAATGGTTATGGATCCTCACAAGTGACTGATTTGGAACTCTCTACATTGGCAACAACTCAGAGTGCCACACAAACATTGGAAAAAACAAGCGGAAAAACAAGAGTGATTGATTACGGCAGTCAGAAGAGAGAAAGAGATATACAAATTTACTGTCACTTCCTTAGTAGATGTATTTGAAACCCTATTACAGCAGTGTTGACTAGTTTACAAGGGTAATATAAAACAAGTATAGAGTACAAATGTAATATAAAAGCAAAAAGACGGAAAGGTGTCGAAGTCTGTGAAACGTGTTAGTAAACAACATTTTAGCTGCTTTTCCACTATGAGGACGAACGATTCTCTTGCGAAACCCCGGCGTTCCGGGCGAGTTGGCACGGTTACGGCTTCTTTTTCCAGTGTGGTGCTGCAAAGTCAAGAATGCAAGTAACAAATAAGTCAGTTGGCAAATGCGTGACAGGTAAACATTGGAGAGACTGCCGGGTTGTGCGCTACAGAGGATGATCACATATTCCAGTTTTAGGACTGCTTTCTTCCCTGGTTTACAGATACATTTATAATCTAAATTTCTTACCTTGGCATTGGCAAATTGGAAATTGTGAGTCGCCACATACTAAAGCCATTCCACCAGCATGGTTGAGTGCATTTAGTTAAATCCGGCCCCAGAATAGTTTGTAATCGAAGGAAGCAGCAAAATGATGCTGCCAACGTTTTGGAACAGCCTTTGTGCCAAGAGCACAGGCATGGTGCCTTAAAATGCTGCCCTATGTAGGCAGCTCACAAGGTTTAGCAGACAATGCTGAAGACAGCAATGCTGTTAAAAACCTGTGACATGAGTCACAACACAGTATTTTCTAGATAGAGGAAGGCAAGCTAACTGTTATATTTAAAGGGATAGTTCACCCAAAAATGAAAATTCTCTCATCATTTACTCACCCTCATGCCATCCCAGATGTGTATGACTTTCTTTCTTCTGCAGAACACAAAGGAAGATTTTTAGAAGGATATTTCAGCTGTGTAGTTCCATACAATGTAGCTCCAAAAATCACAAAGGAAACATAGAAGTAGTTCATAAGACTTCAGTGGTTAAATCCATATCTTCAGAAGCAATACAGTAGGTGTGGGTGAAAAACAGATTAAAATGTAAGTCCTTTAAGTTCCACTTTTACATCTGAATGTCACATCTGGTGCCTGTTTAGTTTCACTTTCACATCTGAAAGTGAAAGTTAAAGTGGAGATTTAGAGTAAAAAAGGACTTTTCTCACCCACACCTTTTATATCGCTTCTGAAGATATAGATTTAACCACTGGAGTCTTATGGATTACGTCTGTGTTTCCTTTATGTGATTTTTGGAGCTACAAAGATCTGATCACGTTTGACTTGCATTGTAGGGACCTAGAGAGCTGAAATATTCTTCTAAAAATCATTTCATTTGTGTTCTGCTGAAGAAAGAAAGTCATATACATCTGAGATGGTATGAGGGTGAGTAAATAATGAGAGAATTTTCATTTGTGGGTAAACTATCCTTTTAAGTGTTAGAGGCAGGGAAGACTCACAGGTTCTGTGACAGGTGGAAAGTGTGAGGTTTGTGCTATTTCAGCAACGTGACTTGTCATGTTGCCCAAGCACTGACTACCACAAGTCAGCAACATACATTTTCACCACTTTTCTGTGGAAAAGAAATTGAGCAACTGTGCAAATGTGTCCAGAATTTTTTTTTTTTTTAGATCAGACTAGCAGCTTGTGATTAATGTGATGTTGATGATGATGAAACTTACAGTCAATAAGCTAGATTAATTAGCACCATGAAGAGACTGTTTAGAGGAAGAGAGAAGGATGATTTTCTGTCAGACAAAAATCTGTTGGTGAATGCAAGCTTGTGAAATGTGAACTTTGCAAGTTCTTCCAAACCTGTGATATATTGAGGTCCCTTAAGATAGATCAAATGAAATATATGAGATAGTCACAATGGAATGGCTGACAAAAAAGCAGCTTTTCAATAAATTACTGCAAAAACAGAATCTGAGCATGCAGTCTACTGGCTGTATTTGCCTATAAATATGCCTGTAAAATAACTTGCGAGAGACAAATGAAGAGCTACCAAAAAAAGCAAAAATACAATCAAAAAACTACTGGGTGCTTAAAACTTACTGTATTATCAGTAATGGGAATGAGATTTATTAACATTACAATAATGAGAATTTGAGGGAGAAATGTGCTTCATTTGTCCACCATCAAAGTGGACAATTATCATTGCTGAGAACCGTGGTGAGAAATTTTGAGCCAGGAAGAGCTTCTAATCGTACCGTACCGAACCATGTTCAAGTGGAAATGCTACTGGAGCCGATTCTCACCATGCTCAGGTTCCAGCAGTGGAAAAGCACTTATTGTCATGACAATATCAAAATGCATAAAATCTTTATGGTCTAAAAATAAGCTTTCTTAATGCAAAAATATAAGTACTTATTTTTTTTACTTTTGGTTTAAGGGTGATATATGACCTGGACAGCTGTTGGTAAGATTCACCCCACTAGTTAAACAATTGTGATTTAATGAAAAACTGCATGTGAACTCAAATGAAGATTTTTAGAAGAATTTCTCAGCTTTTTTGGTCCATACAATGTAAGTGAATTGGTGCCAAAATTTTGAAGATCCAAATATCACATAAGTCAGCATAAAAGTAATCCATACGACTCCAGTGGTAAATCAATGTCTTCAGAAGTGATATGATAGATGTGGTTAAGAAATAGGGCTGGGCAACAGGACGATGTAATCAGATATCGACGATGTCTTACAAAGATCCCAATGCCGATTCCAAACAGACATGATCGACAATATCGGGAAATGGCAAAACCATGAATCTGGGAAGTCGGAAAATATATTAAACAATGACCAGGGTGTGAAACTAGCACCCACCACTCGCCAAATGCGACAAGGCTGAATCCAGTTCACAAGCTCCTCGTCCAAATGTATTTCATGCATGGGTAATTTTGCTAATCTACCCGCAGGGAATTTCTTACTTTCACTCTAGTAAATTTCTATGGGCAGCGTTCCTGTCGTTACATTACTGGATTTAATTTTAATTAATGCGTAATTTATTGAGAGATTATTGAATGGGACTTTTACGAGAGCGGATGTTTACACAGCTGCGCATGCTGCTGTCACAGACTGTCACTCAATCACTGCTGCAGCATCAAACTCTTCAAAGTGAAACACTTTCTTCGCTCTGCACAGTGAAAAAAAAAAATAATAGTTTCGTCATGCAATGCCTTCATTTAACACCAAGACAAGGGGATATTTCAAGATTAAAATCACAGCTTCAACTTAAAGCAGCACGCTGAGGTAAGTTTTGGCTCTGATGCCAACACGGGCTTGTCTGTGTGAATTTGATGGTAATT
Source organism: Myxocyprinus asiaticus (assembly GCF_019703515.2). Lineage (NCBI taxonomy): Eukaryota > Metazoa > Chordata > Actinopteri > Cypriniformes > Catostomidae > Myxocyprinus > Myxocyprinus asiaticus. Next base: position 25,683,722 of record NC_059385.1, on the reverse strand, counting down.
TTCAGGGTGATTCTGTAACTGGGCTCTTATGACATTAGTTTTTAAGTGTACATTTTTAAATCAGTGCAGCAATATATCAGTGCGCTTTGTCCCTCATGTCATGAGCAGTATTTACGCGTTTACTCCACGCCCTCGCGGGGGTACTGGAAACTATCGCAGCTACTTCAGGCAGATTAACTATAAATCCATGTAAACATCCAAGTTAAGTGTAAATAAATGCCCTGGCTCTGCTGTTCGCGTGATTGACAACTGGAGCTAAAACTGACAGTATTTCTGCGCGTGCACAGCGAGGTGCGTGGGGCGCGTGCGTGAGAGATGCGCAGGGCGCGAGGCGATCGTATGGTGAAGAGAGTGGCTGTGTCCGAAATCGTTCACTCATTCACTATTTCCTACATAGTGAATGGCAGTGAGTGCACTATATCTCAGCAGCGAGTGAACGAAATGAGTGAGTGAATTCGGACGCTGACACATACACCGAGTGTCGGAGCTCTGGGGCTGTCACAGAAACAACATCACATATGAACTTTTAAAATACTTGAGCCTTACTTGTTATTCTTATAAAATAATATATTAATACAATAAATCTTCATTCTGTTTGTCATTTTTAATATATACTGTGTGTTAATATAAAGAATAAGCACATTTGATCAAATAAAGTGTACATTTTAAAATTTATCTTTATGTTTTGTCTCTCTATATGTTATGATGTAAATCATAATCATAACTCAAAAAGTAATTTAATACAATCAGCATGAAAGAAAATATTGCAGGAGTGAAGGAAGCAGTAAACTCCCAGCTCATACGTCTTCCCTGTGGTGGACTGTGGGCAATTAACCGTTGTCGAGTGTACATCAAATGTACACTCAAAATTAGAGTGCATTAGGGGTAATAATGAAAGTAAGGAACGAGTGGCTCACTCAGAATTCAGACACTCCTACAAAATGGCAGACACTCGAAATAGTGCATTATATAGTGGATATGGGGCGGTTACAGACACAGCGAGTGTTCCACGACTGGGGTTGGTGCCCTACACACTAGGCTGCATACTCTGCATTTAGAGAGCGGAGGTACTGCTGTACAGAACTAATGATCTAAATACTTACAACACTGAAAACTGTAACTACACTGAAATAAGAATCCGCGCAGGACTTTAAAAGCTATGACATAGTGAAAGCAGGCATTAATAAAGCATGATCTTGCTTTGGTTTATATTTCAGCATTATATATAATGTCCTTGTGGGACATTTTCACGTTTTCACCGTAATAATTACTAGAAATGTTCCAAACCTCTCTTATTGACAAATTCATCCAGATCTGACAAGAGCCCTTAAAGGGATAGTTCACCCAAAAAGGAAAATTATCTCATAATTTACTCACCCTCATGCCACCCCAGATGTGTATTACTTTCATGTGCTGAACTCAAATGAAGATTTTTAGAAGAATTTCTCAGCTCTTTAGATCCATACAATGCAAGTGAATGGGTGGCAACATTTTAAAGCTAAACAAAATCACATAAGTCAACATAAAAGTAATCCATAAGACTCCAGTGGTTAAATCAATATCTTCAGAAGCAATGTGATAGGTGTGGATGAGAAACAGAGAAACAGATCACCTTCACATTCTTCTTCTTGTGTTTTTGGTGATTCACATTCTCTGCATATCGCCCCTGCTGTCTAGCAAAAAATGACAAATATTGATCCGTTTCTCACCCACTCCTATCATATCACTTCAGAAGATATGGATTTAACTACTGGAGTCTTATCGATTACTTTTATGCTGCCTTTATGTGCTTTTTGGAGCATCAAAATTTTGGCCTACAGAGCCAAATGTAAAAATTCACTGAAAGTAAATAGTGACTCAGGCAAACATTCTGTCTAATATCCACTTTGTGTTGCATGGAAGAAAGAAAGTCATATGAGTTTGGAACAACATGATGGTGAATGATGACAGAATTTCCATTAATAATAATAATAATTCTGTAGTACATGTTCAATGTGTATTATGTAATGGAATACAGGGGAGTTAACATCTATTATGTCATTTGTGAAAGTAGCGAGTTACTACTTGAGTACTCTTTTAATTGGATACTTTCTTACTCTTGCTCAAGTAATTATTTATGTTAGTACTTTTACTTTAGTACAGTTTTTGGCTACTCTACCCACCTCTGGCTAGCAATAACCAATTGCTGAGGTGGGAAGCGCATACTTGCGTTTCGCCGGCCATATGTGGGCCAGCATGTCATGGCGACATATATACGCCACTACTGTTGTGTTGTGCAAACGAATCAGAATGTGGTGATTCACAATATTGGAAAACCTCTCAAAGCTAGAAAGACATCCAGTAGTTCTAGGTGGTTGACATGTCACGGCCATTTCGCACCTGTTTCTAGGTGTCAAAGGTCAGGCGTCCATTACACACCGCACCCCAACCTGTGTTGGATGCGTTTGTGGTCATCACTTTCTTTCTGAAAACTTGACCCAGCATAACACCCTGTTGGTAGAAGGCTCACTCTGTCCATGGTGGTAGAGAAGCTAGACAGTGGCAAGTTACCGTGATGCACATGAAAATGAAATTTCAGTTGTAATGTTTTTTCAGTTTGAACTGAAACAGATACCGAAGAATGATCTGTACGCACTCGTTCATGAGGTGCGCACGCATGAACTCCTAAAAAGTAGATTTACTGGCTGGGGAAAAGTGTGCTTTTCACCAGTTGACAATAGACCAGATTTTCCATATGGCAAAGCAGCAAGTCTCTGTGTTCACTCAGTAGTACCTAGTACCAATTGCTGAGGTAATTCAAAACACACACACCATTCATTTTCAATGGGGCGAGCGCCGCATCGATTCATTTTGTGAACGTGCGGGGAGCCAGAGACAGACTGAAATGAAGGACTTTAAATTAATCAGCAGTTCCCTCGAACGCGAATCTAAAAAGCTACCTGTAACATGGTGCAATTGGTACATGAATTACACGTCCTTCAGATCTATTGACACAAATCAGTCCTACAGACGGATGTGCGATAAGATCTGTTTCAGAGTTAACATTTTGAATGGGAGGGTCACTCGCACGTGATTTGGCATAATCGTTTTCTTCCACTGACTCGTGTAGTTGACGGCGAAGCAGAAGAGGGCTTCTAGACGAGAGATGAATCACTGCCTTGAAGGAAGAAAATTCTGAGGAATGGTGTTTGCACACCTGCTTTTATAGCGGACAGCTTTGCGCCTAAAAGGGAGGGGCTCAAACACCATAGCCAATATTAGAATATTGCCATTATTGTACAGAGGTTTCAACTAGGTCGTGTGGAAGGACACTCCCCATATATGTTAGCAAACGCAATGTCAAGTGTACCGAGTCGTAAGAGAACTCATACGCTCGCTTGAGGTGGATATATTTTTTATTCGATAAGAAGAAATGTGCATAAACTATGATGGAAACACATTTACTGAATAAACTCCTATTGAATTTAACATGAATACAGGATGCGCATCAAAACAATTATGTGACTGAATAATTAATTCATCACTGGACGAACCAGCGGACCAATCATCGCAACTGAATTGTTGTCCTAGTCATTCTGAAATACCGGTGTCCTAAAATTCCAAAGCCTGCATAGAGTTTGCAGAGCAAATAAGTTAAACACAAACTTGCACTTTTTCCAGAAGAGCAGGTTTATTGATACTGTTAAAGAATTTCTTATAGATCCACACTGCAAAGTCACGATGGAGGAACACACACACACACACACACACACATAGTGCTCCCAGAACTGTGTGACACGCTGTCATTTCCTGTCATGAAACAAGTTATTAAAGTGTTTTGTCTGCGTGTCCTAAACCACGAGTATTTTATTAATAAAAGAGTCACACAGTCGCAACAATTTCCCCAGAAGTTACGATTTTGTTCTTTTGTTTTTGCGATATTCAGATTTTTCGCATAAATTCACAACCTGGATGGAAACATAGCTACTGCTTGTGTCTGATTCGCTGTTGTTCAGAGGCGTGTAGTGCGAGCTGGAACAAGCGCATGTAAAGAGTTTTCACTCTTTTTTTCTCTGTTTCATTCATCTGAAAACTGCAGGAATAATGTAATTTATGAGAATGCTGCAAATGATCTCTGATCATCTCAGGAGGTGCTGTGTTTTTAGTTATTTCCATGCGGTTAGCATGCATTGTGAACATAACTCTGCAGGTTCAGTAATATATATATATATCTTTCTATTAAAGAAACAAAGAAGAAAGTGATTAAATCATAAAGTAATACAAGACATGTTCACCTTGAACCTAAAATGGAGTTTTCTTTTCTTTTGGCAGCATTAACTGTATTACCAAAACGCAATACAAACACAAATTCGATAAGAACACACATTTGGCAGCTTTATTTTGGGAACACAAGGAAACTTATTAGGCTTATTTATTTTGATTATCAATGTTTTTACATTTATAATTGCCTTTAGTTCTGAATCTGTAGGCTATTAGTAATTTTGCACCTGGTGTCGTTGACAGATGCTTGCGTGACAGCAAATGAAGCCATTGGAGATGGTAAATGTTTGGATTTGGGGAGGTGGTTAAATAAGATTTTTAGATCACTTTGTTATTTTAATCTTTTTATGTTTAGTTTAAAGTGAAATTTGAATTTAGAAATGTCTTTAGTTTGTGTTTCAATAAATGAATTACATTTTTAAAGCAAAATCAATAAAGCAAAAAAATTCACCAACCCTTGGCAGGTGGGTTGACGATGTAATCGGATATCGCAATATTTTTTAAGGCAATTATCGATAAAATATTTGTTACATATCGCCCAGCCCTAGTGAGAAACAGATAAATATTTAAGTCCTTTTTTTTTTTTTTTACTATAAATTCTCCTCCCTGCTCAGTCAATCTCCACTTTAACTTTCACCTTCTTCTTCTTGTGTTTTTGGTGATTCACATTTTTCATGCATATCGCCCCCTACTGGGAGAACAATTTCAAGCAAGAAAATGACTTAAATATTGACCTGTTTCTCACCCACACCTATCATATCACTTCTGAAGATATGGATTAAAAAACTGTAGTCGTATGGATTATTTTTTGTTCTGTGTTTATGTGTATGTGTTCAGTCACAATTTTGGCACCCATTCACTTGCATTGTGTGGACCAACAGAGCTGAAATATTCTTCAAAAAATCTTCATTTGTGTTTTGCAGAAGAAAGAAAGTCATACACATCTGGGATGGCATAAGGGTGAGTAAATGATAAGAGAACTTTTATTTTTGGGTGAACTATCCCTTTAACATTTGTGTTGTTGTGCTCCAGCCTTGGTACTGAACACCAAATGACCAGGTGATCAATCGTAACCAATTTCCAAGCCTTCATAAATCTCTCTTACAATCTGTCCACAACAGCTACAGTGCAAAACCTAAAGTCCAGTTTTACCCCAAAACTCAATTACTGTTCTCAATTATCCACTTACTGAGAAGCCCAGGAAAAATCGCATTTGGGTGAATGCTGACCTCACATAGCAGGACTTCACCAGTGTGTTGTGTGCGTATGTGTGTTTGTGTGAGATCTGCAGGACCCTGGAGCTCACTACTACAAACACTCCCAGCATGTGAACTAATTAATCTTCCCAATCACCAGCCTGTGGGCATCACGGCTGTTTTCATTCAAGCATGTTATTTAAAGAAAAATAGAGGAACGAGTGGGAAGGAAACGCCTGTCTAGACGCCAGCCCAGGCAAGCTGTACATTTTCCAGGGGCACTCTCGCAACGTGTGCTGTTTCTCTCCGGCTTCCCTTCTGTGTCACCCACCCACCCCCTCTCCACCTTGAGCAGCCGCTACAGGTTCACAGAGTAAACACGCCAGGTGAATTAGAAATGATGGCAGCCCCTCAGCAAAACAAGTCTCCACGGCCGGGTGGCTCTCTTTAACACGCCTTGTTCGTCATTTGCTCATTCTCCAGCACAAAGACACATACAGCTAATCAATCATCTGGACAGGTCCGCAGGTCTGCCTGGGAGGCAGTGCAGTGAGAGCCCGGCCCATGGTTCCTGCAGAGGCAAAGACTCACTCTGTGATCTTGGGGTCAATGTTGCCGATCCAGAGCCGATGACCCTCCTGTGCCAAGCCACCTGACAGGATGGAGGCATTCTCCACAGTTTCTGCAACTGACTGCATTGGGGTCCTGAGAACAATCAATGAGCCGTTTCAGTGACTTCAGAAAGAAAGAAATAGAAAAACAAATAACTGTCATGTGAGCATGATACACAGGAATGTATAAATGTCAAACATGGGTCTTTCAACGAACAATACACAGTATTGTCAACCTACTAAGGCATCGTAATTTCCCACATGGGATTCATAAAATATCTATCTATCTAGACAACAGCATTGAACACACTGCATTGTATGAGTGATCACATAAATACATAGGCTTATTAATAATCTGAATTTAAAAATAACTGTCATGCATACTCATATTTTTACTCAAGCATTCTTGATTATAAGAATTTATGTCTAGTGAAAGTGATATCTGCAAAACAGTTACATTTTGGACCTCAAATCAATCATAACAGTGTGTTAATTGTAATGCAATATAACAACAAAGAAAATGTCAATGGGTATTTTACAAAACGTTTGTCATGCAGAAACAAGCACAGCACTGTATTAGTGCGTTTAAAACCACTATTATGCAAACTATGTCACAATTTAGAATAATATTACAGATAAACTACGAAAACTGAGATGAAAATCATTATATCATTTAGAAATCAATGAATCTTGTCTGTGCTAACAATTAGCGAGCGATACTAACACAATTATTACGTAAGCAGAGCACTCACCCTTTTTTCCTGTTTCTCCCTTTTGCTCTGTAAACACAACTAAAGACACTATGTATACAAATGGGTGGCAATGCCTCAAAACTGAACCGTCATCTTGTATATCTGCCACATGAAAGAGTCAGACAAAACGTCGGCTGGGTCCAGTTAGCTTAGCATTCAAAACATCAACAACGGCGCAGTCCAGTGACGTTTACAGCCTGTTCTGATGATGTAATACACCAAAATGCGATGACTTCTACACAAGTGTGTCCTTGGGCTGCCCATGTATCAAAAAAGGAATGCATTGCAAGACATGCTTGTCAAGGCACGCTCTTCTACATGAGTAAAGTAAGTTTGTGTAAATTGAGTTTGTATTATTACATTGGAAAGTGTTCTGACTTTATTTGTTTTCACAGTATTGTCAGTTTGTGTTTGTTAGCGATGGGGGACTTTTTCTTCTTCTTCCAAGGCTCAGTTATGTAGCCTAGCAGCATGCAATGAACTACACTTTCTGTCTAAAAAAAAATAATAATAATAATAATAATCCTTTAGTTCATAAATTACTGCATGGGTAATCCTTATAAACATATTAAAAAAATATGGCATACTGTTAAAAAAAAAAAAAAAAAAGATCTAAAGCAAAGCATTTTTTCTTGCATTTCAGTATAAATTCACATATCATTGGTTTTAGGTAGGATAGTGTAAGAATTATTCCACTTTTATTAACAAGGCCTAAAATGTCCTTTCCTAAATTATGGATCACATACTGACAACAGCTTACCTCTGACCAGTGTGTATAAAATAGTATACAATTTAATTGCTTGAGGCTTTAGAATAAAATACTAAAGCAATAAATTAAATAATTACATTAAAAATTTTTGTTGAATTAACACTATACCATTAAATGTGGTTGACAATATGGGTTTTTTAATGGCCCACTTTAATATTAATAATTTAATTGATTTAATTTTATAGCAACTGAGACGTACATAAAATTGCTGAAATGAACACTTATTTTACACAATATTTACAAAATGTGTACAAAAAAAGGTTTGAAAAATGAAAAGAAAAAAATCATCAATTGACAAGGATGTCGTTATATTTTTGAATGAACAAGGGCGAGTTAAAATATCGGCCAATTTATTGGCCTTGCTTATATCGTATCACTAACTATTAATAAAACCCTGTTTTAAATGAAAGATACTTCCTTTATTTTCCCTTTGAATCTAGACATGATCAAACTGTATACACAAGGTGTCATCCAAGACTTACATTTGTGTTTTTATTGAAAGTTGAAGAGCCACCAGCATGTGAATTCTGTAAGATAAGAATGACTATTAAGCATATTTTACTGGACTGTCCTGTTTTTAACAATACTAGACAACATTTCTATTCAAAATACTTTGTTGGAAGTATTTCAAAATGTCTCACCAGGATTAATTATTATTTTTTTCTTTATCAAATGTCAAATTGAAGGATCTTATATAGTTTTTGTTGTTATTTTTGTTTTACTTACCTTGATCTTGCCATGAAAATAGCCATTGATGCTGACATGGCATTAAAAGAATAATAAGCAAACAAACAACAAACTTATTAAAGATTCAAGATTAATGTTAGGATAATAAATTGGCTATTAATGGAAACATTAAAGGAATATTCCATGTTCAACACAAGTTAAGCTCAATCAACAGCAATTGTGGAATAATTTTGATTAGCACAAAAAATTATTTCGATGACTTCGAATTTGATTTCTTTAAAAAAAGCAAAAATCTGTGTTACAGTGAGGCACTTACAATGGAAGTGAATGGGGCCAATTTTTGGAGGGTTTAAAGGCAGAAATTTGAATCTTATTATTTTATAAATGCACTTACATTAATTCTCCTGTTAAAACTCATGTATTATTTAAACTTGTTTTAAATCTAAAGTAGTTAAAATCTTTGTTATTGCAGCGGAATACTGTTCTTGGTGGAGGAACTTCTAGTTATTTTTCACTAACATTACATCGTCATGGCAACGAAGTTGTAAAATTAGATAGAACTTTACACAGAAAAGTTAATAAGTGATTTTATCGCATTAAAATCATGTTAACACATGATAAACAAGCATATTGTTTACGTCTTGTGGCTATACTTTTGAAACAGTGAGTATTTTAACGTTGGTATGGATTGGCCCCATTCACTTCCATTGTAAGTGCCTCACTGTAACACAGATTTTTCTTTTTTTAAAGAAAAGGATTCGAAATTCATTCTTGTGGCAACCAGCATTATACCACAAATGCTGTCGATTAAGCTTAACTTGTATTGATCTGGGAATATTCCTTTAATTTAAAAGGCTTGACGTAAGGCAAAGGTGCAGAAAAATATCACTTGCGAGCCATTCGCTCCTGTGCACTGGCATGGTGTAATGTAGTGACCAACTGTACTTCATGAAATTGGACCACAGGTCTACTGTGAACAACAAGCAATCTTACATGCAACACTGTCTCAGTTTGTACAGTAAGGACTTCAACAGTTCACACTAAACATTTCTTTCATGAGGTGAGCTCATGCAATGAGGGTTCACCAACCACTCTCATTCCAAACTGTATAAATCAAATAGCAGCGTACTGTAACCCATGGACCACCTGTGCAACAGTTTTTCTGCTTGACTTCCCTTCAAAAACCACCACCACCTCCTCTCCATCCTCACCCTTTAGACCAAAACACCTGTGCCAGACACCTCCCATCTCCCACGGATGACAAGAAGAGTCACGCTTCTCATTTTTGATCTGCCTCTAATCATAACAGCTGCGGTTTGCATTGAACCTGCAACATGTATCATCGAGGCCTGATAAAAATCGCAGCTCGTGTGTGTTTAGGGGGGAAACCGTAGTGGCTGCTATTAGACCTGTGCTATTGAGTTATCTCTATCACGGTGGAGCACAGCAACTGAAAAAACACAAGAGGACAAACTTGTTTCATTCGCTGTTGTTTGGGGAACGAGAAGCAAAGGTGTATTTTGACTAGAGGGATACCTCACACATGGACTTAACAAAGAGGCAATGACAGAGACGCGAGTAGCCCGTGAGCTAGCTTGTGTCAAAGCACCTGCGGGACACCACTTTTGTCACAGTCCAGCCTGATAATCAGCCATGATTTAAAGATTTATGCTGCTAAACAGTTGGAAATAAAGGACTAGTGATCTATATTTATTAGTAGTGCTTGTTAAGGCTAAATGTTTTAATTGCACCACAGTGTTACAATTTTCAGGGAAATCAGTCTATGAATGGGTTAACTGTGACTGCGAGTTTTGGACTTGCAAGCCAGAAACCATTTTCTTTAGAATATGTCTTGATACGGATCATCTTCATAAAAATAGTTGGATAGATTATGATCATATTTAGAATAACTCAGAATAGAGGTGTTTGAACTGAAAGGACAACTACCAGTACACCTATTTCAAAATATACTTATGGTTTTGAGTTCATATTGACTTTGAAGTGGCTCTGGTTCTCTATTCTTCTACAAGCTTTTTAAATTTGAAAGACACCCCCTGGTGGTAACATTGACTCTCAACAGTCAGTGTATATAAAACAAAAATCTCAAAAAGAGTTAACCTAATCTATTTGGTAACAACAGTTCTTAATTTTGTGTCATCTTTGCATTAAATTATTTGCTCTCCTTTTTTCAATAGCTACACAGACATGGCGTTGAGTCATCTTAGCCTTCTGCGGCCAGTATTGTGCAGATTTCCGCCTTCCATCACGAGGATCCCGTTAGCAGCTGCCTCAAGAGTCCTTTCTTTACCCAGAGCGAGTTGTCCCATGGTTCTGTCGAATTATGTCCGTCATTATGCCACAAAGAAGAGTAAAGGCAAGTGAAGCACCACGGCTACTTATCCCTCACAGAACCACAACAAAGACCGTATATCATAGGGGTCGAAGTGGATACTGTATTTGTTTTCCATAGCAGTGTTTTTTAAGTTCACTCAAGTGCGCTGTGAGCCCTTATGAAGTGAGGAGAAATTCCCTTTTTTGCCATCTAACCACCAAATCCTGCTTTCATTTGTAATTGCTAAGACAATCAGCCTGCATGCTGGTCACAGTCTTTCATTTCTATATCCATCTTGCTCCTTTTGAAGCCATCAGTGATGAAGACATTAATGTTTCTTTCTTCATGTAACTTTTTTGATGTTAGCAAAGGCAAAAGGCCAGACAGCCAAAGTGAACATCAATGCGGCATTGGTGGAGGATATTATCAGTCTAGAGGAGTTGAAGGAAGACATGGCGGCTGTCCTGACGATCCTGAAGGACGATTTCAGCCGCAACCTCAACATACGAACCTCACCAGGTCAGGAAATAGAAACCCACAGACATGCAAACCTGTATTAAACCTATTACCCAGTGACGTCACTTCCTGTTGCTGACGGTATACTGCACGAGTGTTTGTAGCTTGCTAACCTGCTTAGCACTGCTTATTCTTATTCTTACATGTTCATTGTTTTATCCTTTGCCATTTTACCGCATGCTTCGGGTTTATACGCTTTTCTATTGTTTCATCTGTGTGTATTATACCGTGCGCACCCATTTCTCTCATTTTTTTTCTTTTTTCAACTTTTTTCCGCTTGTCTACATCTCGCGTCTTGACTGTGTGCATTCGTTTTCTCCACTGTGTTTTACACGGATTATTGCATCAATCTCAGACATCTGCTGATTAGGAACCACATCGATCTCAAACCCTCACCGCTCAAGAACAACCATAACAACAACAAAAAATTGCGGTAAGTCATGGCATCAGCTCATGTTATTTCTTCCTTCATTACATGCCACATGTTTACTATAGCTTCTTCCGTCAGCAGTGAGGGATTCACATGTGATAAATGTAAGAAATTATTCAGGCTGATGGAGAAGTTTAATGAGCTAGAGACACGCATCCGAACACTAGTGGAGGTCAGTGAGAAAGAGAAGCCTTTAGATACTGTTTCGGATGTGGGTAGAACAGCAAGCAACACACACACTTTGGTTCCGGATCTAGAGCCCCCCGCAGCAGGGCGATTGGGTACGTCTCAGGAGCATACTTGCTCAGCAAAGCGACACCACTCTCCCGTTCCTGTTAGGGTTTCCAATTGATTCTCCCCACTCAGTGATGCACCCACTGAGAATCATGTTGAAAGAGCCCTAATAATTGGTGATTCTATTGTAAGGAACGTGGAAATAGAGACTCCAACCAACATTGTTAAATGCATTTCGGGGGCTCGGGCATCTGACATCAGATCAAATTTACAAGTGCTGGCTAATGCTAAATTGCTAAATGCTAAAATTGTTATTCATGTCAGCACTAATGATGTCCGGCTTTGCCAGTCGGAGATCACTAGAGATCATGTTAAAGAGGTGTGTGAACTTGCAAAAACAATGTCAGACACTGTAATATGCTCGGGCCCCCTCCCTATTCGTCATGGTGACGAGGTTTATAGTAGATTAGTGTCACTGAATGGCTGGTGTATGAGTGGTGTCTGGAGAATAGCGTAGAATTTATAGACAATTGGAAGAGTTTTTGGGGTAGACCTGACCTGCTAAAGAGAGACAGACTCAATCCCTCCAGGGAAGGTGCCGCTATCCTCTCTAGTAATTTGGCTCATAGTCTTAATAATGATAGTATTTGACTAACTGAGGCCCAGGTCAGGAAGCAGACAATCTGGTTAAACCGAACGTCTGCTAGCTGCCTTGAGACGTCACTTAGGTCACATAATCTACAACACATAGAGACTGTATCACCTAGATATCATATAGAGACTGTGTCTTTTCCCCGAACTACCAAACACAAAACTCTCACTAAATCATTTAGAAAGATAAACATCATAGAAAGGTAGGGCTACTAAACATTAGATCTCTTTCTACCAAAGCACTAATTGTAAACTAAATTATTACAGATCATAGTTTGGATGTTCTTTGTTTGACTGAAATGTGGCATAAACCAGATGAATATATTAGGTTAAATTAATCTACTCCCACAGGTTATTGTTAGAAACATGAGCCCCATCTGAAGAGTTGAGGAGGAGGTGTTGCTACAGTGATGTTTTTGGTGTTACTCAGAGGACAGGATATTAGTTTAAGTCTTTTGAACTAATAATGCTTAATGTGACAATAAAAAATCTCTGCCATCTTTTGCCTTTGCGACAGTATATAGATCACCCGGGCCTTACTCTGGTTTCCTTGATGAATTTGCAAATTTTCTATCTGATCTAGTAGTTAATGTAGATGGAGCTTTAATTGTTGGTGAATTCAACATTCACACAGATAATGAAAATAACACATTGGGATTAGCTTTTATTGATATTCTTAACTCTCTTGGAGTCAGACAAAATGTGACAGGACCAACTCATCACCATAATCATACACTAGATTTAATCCTGTCATATGGAGTTGATGTTGATACTATAGAAATTCTACCGCAGAGCGATGACATCTCAGATCATTACCTCGTCTCTTGTTTGTTGCTATTAGCTAATGTCACTCAATCTACACCACTCTATCATTCAGGTAGAACTTTTCTTTCAACCACTAAAGATAGCTTCACTAATAATCTTCCAAAATTGTCTTACATACACATACAAGTCTAGAAACACTTGATTAGATAACAGAAAATATAAATACAGTCTTCTCTAGCACTCTTGATAGTGTCGCCCCCCCTTCAATTAAAGAAAATTAAAGAAAAAAGCCTCACACCATGGTACAATGATCACACTTATGCTCTCAAGAGAGCAGCTTGGAAAATGGAGCACACGTGGAAGAATACAAAATTAGAGGTATTTTGCGGTGCATGGAAGGATAGTGTCTGTAGCTACAGACAGGCACTAAAAGCAGCCAGGTCAGAATATTTTAGCAAACTCATAGAAAATAACCAAAACAATCCTAGGTGTTTATTCAGTACTGTGGCTAAATTGGTTCGGAATAAAGCCTCAACTGAACCAGATATTTCATCACAGCACAATATTAACGACTTCATGAATTTTTTTACTGATAAAATTGAAATAATCTGAAATAAAATTGGAATTTTGCAGTCATCTGTCACAGTACCTCAGAAAACAGTGTCTCATAAATTTGCCACGAGCAACTTCAATCCTTCACTGTCATAGGTCATGAAGAGCTAACAAAACTTATAAAAAAAATGTTAGATCCAATACCAACTAAGCTCTTTAAAGACGTATTCCCAGTAATCTCAGAACCTCTTCTTAATATCATTAACTCCTCGCTATCTTTAGGACATGTCCCAAGAAACTTTAAAATGGCAGTTATCAAACTGCTTATTAAGAAGCCACAGCTTGGTCCTAGAGAATTGGCTAATTACAGACTGATCTACCATTTATGTCGAAAATACTGGAAAATGTAGTGTCCTTCCAACTATGTTTATTTCTACAGAGAAGTGGAATATAATAACAATTTCAGTCAGGATTTAGGCCCCATCACAATACAGAGACTGCACTTATCAGAGTTACAAATGACTTGCTCTTATCATCTGATCACGGCTGCATTTCTCTTCAAGTGCTTTTAGATCTTAGTGCTGCCTTCGACACGATAGATAACGACATTCGTCGTTACATTGGCTACCTGTTAAATTTAGAATACATTTTAAAATTATGTTAACTACATACAAAGCTTTGAATGGTCTAGCTCTACAGTACTTAAGTGACCTTTTGACATGCTATATTCCGTCACGTTCATTATGATCACAAAATTCTGGCTTGTTAATAAATCCAAGAATATCAAAATCCACAAAAGGAGGTAGATCCTTTTCATACTAGGCTCTTAAACTATGGAATAGTCTTCCTAACACTGTTCAGGATGCAGACACACTCATCTATTTAGCCAGGTATACCCCTAATTTATCCTTCAACTCACAATTAGGCTGCTTTAGTTAGGTCTGCCGGAACCAGAAACATCCATCATGATCTGTAACCCAGCATGAAATTGAATGGCATCTATGCTAATATTATTCTATTTAATATTCATATCCCGAGGTTACCAGAGCCTGCCAGATCCAGCTCTGTTCCTGCTTGGTGTCAGACTCCACTGCTATGTGTCGCTGAGAGATGACGATAAACTACAGCCAGACATCACTTCAGTTTTTTTACTTCAGAGGATGAACTGATGCCAAACCTAAATTAAGACATTGGATACTTCATGTGCCACGGCCTTAACCTTGGACGTAGGATGGACCCCACCGAACCTCACCGAAATGACCTGCAGGTTGAACTGCGATGCACCTCATCATTTATCTCTGCCTGCATCACCTTTGTCTACTGATAGACTACACTCTTGAAATGAAATACATAGACTATCATTTAATTGCCAACAAAAGCCTTCATCAGCCAACAAAAGCTTTCATCAGCCAACTAACAAAGGACAATGCTTCTATGTGAACTTCTGCAGTTAATCCAGGATGGATTCCAAAGACATTAGTCATCTTAAAGTTCATAAAAAAACGTACTTAATTTATAAATTTAAAACCATGACTTGCACTGCACACAAATAACTAATATTGGTATTATATTCATGTTGTTTAGCCAGAGGGTAACTGGCCCCCACAGTGAGCTCCCAAGGTTATTTTATCTTATGGAGTTTTGTGTTCCTTGCCACAGTCGCCTTCAGCTAGCTCATAGGGGTTCTAAATACAATTACTATTTAATTATTTAATTTCTATACACATTTTACAATCATATTTAATCAAACTACACAGTGATCACTGTAAGACATTATAGATATTACAGTTAAAAAAAATAGTTATTTTTATTTTTTTATTTATTTTTTGGTTAATGCATTTAGAGATTTCCTCTAAAGCTGCTTTGAAACGATGTGTGTTGTGAAAAGCGCTATACAAATAAAAATGACTTGATATGACTTGCCCAAATATATGAAGCTTGTCACTTTTATCTAAAGCACCCTAGCGCTCCGATACACTCACTGTGAAGTTCTTTTTCATTTTCTTTTGCTCCCGAGTTTATGGTATACTTTTTGCGAACATTTGTACACTGGCCATGCTGCTGGGGGAGGCGTTTAGAGGAGCATTTAAATGTGTTACCATTTGCTACATAATTCTATGAATAAAATCCACATGAGATCAGTTAAAACAAAAGAAGTTGTTTTAACCAATCAATGATGATTTGCATTAATATTTATATATAATGTTTACTGATCTTGCCTGAGTGAAGAAATGAACCGAAATAAAAAATTTGCCATCAATGTAGGTGGAGCACTGGGTCACACTCACTGATAATGTTGAGCAATGGCAGTAAGAAGGTGTTGAACAGCCGTTACGAAGTTCTTATTAATGTTTGCACTTGCGAGCTGTTACGAACCACCACAACAATCTAGAAAACATTTTCGTTTTGGCCAGATTTTGTTTGCAACGACGTCACACCCGTTCGTTTTTCATTTTACTTGACATATCTTGGCAGTACAGTACACTTAATACACAATTCAAGTCACAGAACAATACAGACACAGAAACACAATACAGCAAACAGACATTGTATATTATCACAAAATTAAATAAGGTATACTGTATACTACTTGTCAATGTTTGGACACATTCTTTATTATTACTATTTTCCACATTTTAGAATAATAGTGAAGTCATAAAAACTATGAAATAACAAAAATCTAAATATGGTAATTACGGTATGTAGTGACCAAAGAACGTTAAACCAATCTAAATTTGTATGTTTTAGCTTCTGCAAAGTAGTCACTCTTTGTCAAGATTACAGCTTTGGGCATTCTCTCCAGCAACTTCATGAGGTCCATCCTGAGATGCTTTTTAAACAGTATTGAAGGAGTTCCCATGTATTCCGGACACTTGTTTTCTGCTTTTCCTTCACAATCCAGGCCAATCCATTAAACTAAAATAAATAAATTACAATCTTAGTTTTTGTAAAAACAAATTTCAAGCATTTTAGCTAATGTTTTTGGATCAAAGTGTTTTTAAGATCATGACAAACATAATTCAGTCAAGTGTGTCCCAACTTTGTATTGGTAGTGTATAAAAATCTTCTACAGTATATGTAAGCAAAGAGCAGTAATGAATCAGGAGCATTGAAGTAGATGTCTGTGTAATGAATAGCAAAATATGCAGAAAGATAATAATGTGGTGAGCAAGGAACTTGTAGCTTTAAACTCTTTCCATCCAGGTGAACCACATGTTCACTTGTTTGTGTCTCACTGCAATCCACAATCATCTCCTTAATCTTGCTGTCACTGCCCAGTCACCTTGACAGGTTGAGGTTCTACCTGACTGGACCATGGCAGTATCGGCCTGCCTTTGTGTTTTATGTTCCCCCTTTGTGTCCGCCGTGCGCTCTTCGGTGATGTCATGGTTCTGTCAACTGGTCAGGTTGGGCTTTGTCTGATGAGGACCATGACATCATCGTCCCCTGTCTGTCTTGTGTTTGTGTTTTGTGTGGGTGCACACATCTGGCGGTGGGTTATCGCTGTGCACGATTTGCCGCTGTGTGCCCTCCGGTGATGTCACAGTCATGGCACCTTGCCAGGTTGGGTGTTACACCTGTGCAGGACTGTGGCATCATCGTCCCTTGTCTGTTTTGTCAGAACTTGTTTATGTTTTGCTCTTATGGTTTTCAGCTGCTGCTGGCATGCTGAATCAGCACTTCCATGGGAACCTTGATTGTTTCCATGGGAACGCTGATTTGATACAACCTTCAGCTGCAAGCGGCAGCTGTCTCTTGTTTGTTTTCCGCCTATTTATATCCCCTTGTGTGCCATGTCCGATGTTGGATCATTGTTTCTGTTTGTGCTTGCTGTCGTGCATTTGTGACAGTGATTGTGAGTGTATGTGAAAGTGTGTTTTCCTGCAGTTCGTCAGTGCCGCACACAGTCTTGTTGGAGGAAGATTCCTCAGATCTGTGTCTGCGTGTCAGGAGAATCACTCGCCTGGGATTTGCAACACACACACCCATCTCACGAACTCTCATCCCTTGCCCTCTTAATGGTTTTCCTTTTTGAGCTCAGACGAGCTGGAGCTGGAGCACCTTTTGTGTTTTTGTATTTTATAAAAGACTGACATTTATCTCCTCTGCTCTTGGGTCCTGTCCTTCCACGCATTCTGACACTTGCTGACATGTTGTTGTCGTCACACTATACCGAAAGTGCTTTGTGCACCTCCCAGTTTCATTTCAATTGGAGATGAGTCCCAAGAATGTTTTTTGTAATGATTCTTGGGCCTCATCTCTGAGATGAAACTGGGAGGAGCTTAAAGCACTTTCAGTATAGTGTGACAACAACAACCTGTCCTTAAATGTCAGCATAAGTAAACTTAATGAGGATGGTGAAGCTGTGCAACACAGTCATGCATGAAAAATAAGTTCATAAGGGGAATGAGCACGAATCCCTGCAGGATGGACAGGATGGCATGATGATGGTTCATTGATTACCGCTTGCGGGGTTTGAACCAACAATGTTTCCATTACCAGCCCAGACCTTTAATGAATATGGCCACATACACACTTCAGCTAAATACGGTTGTCAGTTCACCTTTGAGTGCTAAGTCCTGGTCTGTACATGCACACACAGTTCAGTAAATTACGGGACTGACAACCGCAATCTAAAACCAAATTAACTACTGAATTTCGGGTAGTGACAACTGCATTTTCATAAATTCCACGTAGTGTGTACAGAACCGAACTGAACAACTAGTTGTTAATGCCGTGATTAATGGCGGCTGTGAGATTTGCCTATCTTCTGGTGCAAATCACACAAACCGAGGTGTGTGTCTTCATTCATTCATATATTCCAGTCTCTCTCCACTGTAGTTTCTTTCATCAGCTCTGCAGTCCCAGGGTAACCTGTATATTACAGTCCAGGGACAGCGTGAGTGCTGTCTAACAGCAGCCGTTTAACGCGCATAAATGAAGCACGGCGACTCTGTCAGCAGCTTACTAAACATTGCCGGATGATAATACATTTTGGTAGATAAACACTTTGTTCAAAAATAGCGAACACAAAATGGGTTAAGCGGGTGGCATTCATGTTTCTTGTTCTCAGGTGCGAGATGCTGTAGCGTTGCTATGGTTATCACTTGTCAATCTTAGCAATTGCGGCAGTCAGTTCTGTAGTCCGTACACACATGGAATGAAAATTTTGGGGATTCACTCCTGCATTTAAATGTGGTTGTCACTCCCGAAACTTTGTAGTGTGTATGTGACCTATGTTACACCACTCCAATTAAGGCTGGCCTGAGTGAGAATCTGTATTGTGTCATTTAAGGGGATCTGTATTGTTGAGGTCACTGAGGTTACACAAGGCTAGAAGAGCATTTTGTTACCTCATCCTCAGATGAGGATTAATGAACAGAGATCCATCTTTGCACATATTCTGGCCATTACCATTGTTCCACAAGATGGGGTCATTTACCTTGTTTGTGATTCTACTTCCTGAAGTACATCCAGGTCAGCCCTGTTCACTGCAGCCCAATTTCGAAAGACATTTTAAGACATTTAGGTCTAGAGGGGGTAGCCTCTCTTCAGAGTCCATGTTCTTCAATTTCACATCATGACCTTTCCCAAATCTTCCTTCCCTCATCCTTGCTGTTTGGGCCATCTTGGACTTGAACATGGCTAAATTCATGGAATGACTCGGGCCAGTGAGAAGGCAGAATTATTGACGTCTTTTTGCTAAGCAAATCATCTGGCTTTCATTAAGTGGTGCATTTACTATGAAGGACGAGAAGGACAGGAGAATCACCTTGGCCAGGGAGAGAGGTTTCAGAGAAGGGTATTAATGTGGTGACCTGGTGTCTAGGCACACTGCACAGGGATTATGGCCTGTCTGTCTTTCGGCAATAGGATCAACTGTTTGCGCTTGGATCTCCGCAAACATACCTTCTCCTGTTCCACATAAATCTGCCGTCAGAGGACATCTCTTCACAGGCCCGTTTGTATTTTTCCAAACACCTCATCTCAAGAACGAGGGCTCGGCTTCCTTACGATAATCCGTCTAACGTGTTTCCAACAGAGGGCTCAAAATTGTTTCCTGAAAACAATTCTAGCATCAGGCAAATATAGCTTCTGATTATTGAGTAACCTTTAGGTACTCAAAATGGAGAGGGCAACAGGTGGTACCATGACCAGGAAGAGCCCATTTGGCTAATAGCTTCCCTGTTGATCCTCAAAGTTTTTTAGCGGAGGAAAGCAATGTGTTCCATGCAAGCGTTAGCAGATGTGAATGCTTCCAGGTAGCGCACACAGAACGCACAAGCTGAGATGGGTTCCAGTGCCAAAGCTGTCCACCGCAAGTCGATACTCCAGGCCAAATGCATGCAGCCAAACCTTTGCTCACCACATGACAAGATGGAGGTTTGGTCGAAATCCTATCTGCACTGCTAAGCCCGTTCAAAGATTGGACAGATGCTGATTTTCATAGCTCACTGAGCAGCGAAATTACCTTCTTAGATGTTGTCGTTCAACAAGTGGACCGGCAAAATGGTACATATATGGAGAATTTCAAGCTCTTGAGTGTTTTCTCAGAGCAAAAAGGCACATGCAGTTTCTCTTAGTTCTTGAAAAGATCAAAATGTAGAAAAAATCATTGTGGATTACAATGCATCTCAGCTGCTCTCCACCCTTTCATAAATGTGGGATAAAGTAAGGTAGGACAAGGAGAGAGAGAGAGAGAAAAATTGTTGTGTGAGGTAAGGCAGGTGGGGAAGGAGACATGCTGGCCAAACGTTCTGGCTCTCATGTCTGTAGAGAATGGAAGAGGTGAACTGCTTTCATCCCTTGAGGGGAGTGAGACGTGTCGTCACAACAGTCATAGACAGCGGCCTCTTCATTGTTTGATTCTTAGAGACAGGTTGGGAATGGATACAGAATACAAACAAGTGTCTAGTCATGAGTTAGAGTGACATCATTCCATTCTTTTTTTTTCCTAAATGAAGTGCCCCCAACCTCCTCGATTTCCAACTTAAATATAATTTTGTTAGGTAGTTGATGTCAAACTAAACTGATTAGAAGAAAATGCATGTATTGAAGTTTATATCAAATTACCTCTTACAGCATGTGCATGTTGATGCTAATAAAGTGTAGAATTATATTTCAGTACTTATTCTAATGCTGATATTGTAGATACAACTTGGCGTGATGCGATAAAGCCCCAGGACCCTACTGGTAGAGAAAGCTCTGACCAAACATTTGCGTAAGGTGGATGCCTGATGTTTTATAAATCAGCAAATTGGGTTTCCAAAAGCTCGACGGGACCTGCTTGTCTGAAATTCTCATCAGTCAAAGGATGCCTACATCAGAGTGCCTACGTGTTGCAGGAAAATATTTCTGCATGACAAAGTATTCTTTTTGCAAACCCATTGAGTTTTTCCTCTTCATCCTTGCAATGCATTTTCTCTATTGAAATCAATGGATTTCCCACACTCTTTGATGTTGCGAATACTGTGTTGGTACCCTCAAGCAATAAATCACATTTCTTACTTTTTTTTTCCTTTTTTTTTTTTGACATAACCATGACTGTTATCAGTATGTCAACTCGCCTTGACTGTGAACAGTATTGCGCAACAAAACATTTTGTTGGTTTTGATGCATCTCACTGGGTTGCTCTGTGGTTTTGGTTGTGTTTTACTTGGTCGTTTTTGGTTTCCATTGCGTCTCAATTTGTACTTCTGTGGTTTTCGTTGCATTTCACAGTTTTCATTGTATCTCACTGTGTAGTTCCATGGTTATTGTTGTGGCTCACTGGGTAGTTCCTCAGTTTTTGTTGCATGACACTGGGTAGTTCTGCGCATTTCGCTGCATCTCACTGTGTAGTTCTACAGTTTTCACTTCATCTCACTGGGTAGTTCCATGGCTTTCATTGCATCTCACTGGGTAGTTCTGCGGTTTTTCGTGCGTCTTACTGGGAAGTTCTGCGGGTTTTGTTGTGACTCACTGGGTAGTTCTGCAGTTTTTGTTGCATCTCACAAGGTAGTTCTGCGGTTTTTGTTGCAACTCTCAGGGTAGTTCCACAGCTCTCGATGCATCTCACTGGGTAGTTCCACAGTTTTCATCGCGTCTCACTGGGTAGTTCCACCCACAATAAAATCTCATTGGTCCAAACTCATTGAACCTGCTCTAAATAACAGTAAATTTAAACATCTAATATGTTCTGACTGGCCTTGATTTTGTCGTTTCACACATTTGGCTTTCATCCAGTACAGGAAAATGACTTGATAATTGAAACTTGTGACGTGCCTAGTAAGGGCTAGTTTTTATGTGTAAGCTTTTGTTTTGTTTTTACTTTTCTTTTTTCAATTTTAAGTGGTAAATGGGTAAATAATTCACAGTTTTAGAAACTCTATGGTATTAACTTCAGTGGGTTGTGTTTCTATGTTTTCAGGTGCACTGGACCACATTACAGTCACCACAAAGGATGGCAAGTTTCCCCTCAACCAGCTGGGCCAGATATCCATGAAGCCTCCACAGCTTCTTGTGGTCAATATGACTGGCTTCCCAGAGGTATGGCACCAAACCATGGATGGTTTCCTAGCAGATCCTCATACCAGACCCTCTCCATTCATACATTGGCATGCATAGTCAAGCACACACACCAAAAACACTCCTTCGCTTGCTGAAACCTGAGTGTGATGGACTCTTTCCAGCATGAGAATTTCAGAGAAATTGATTGATTGTAGGAGGAAGCCCTTTGTTCTTGGAGAACGATTGAAACGTAGGCCAAGAGTCTGTGGTTAGCTGTCAGAGGACAGGAAATGACCGCAAAGTGCCCTCTGGAACTTAGACCTGAGTTAATGTGTGATATCTCTCCCTCTTTCCTTGTGTCTTGCTGCCTCTCCATACATTATGAGACTCTGTCTTTCTGTTTTTTCCTCCCCTTCTTCCATCACCAAACTCTCTACTGATATATCCGTCTTACTGCCTGATGCTCAGATAAACCTAATGAGATGAATGTTCTCTCCTCTTGGCCTATGTCCACTCAATACCAAAGTCTCTGGTTTCGTTGTGGGTCTAAAACCCAACAATCCAGTTTCTTCATCCATCCTTCAAGACTACAAGCCTTTGCACATATTAGGGGTGGGAATCTGTAGGAACCTGGCCATACGATATTATATCGGTACCTGGGTCAAAATATTATAATATTGTGATTCAATATGTTTAGTGTATTGCGATTCAGAATTGTGATATATTGCAATCTTTTACTCTGTGCCATCTGCATGTCCTTTGAGTTTACTGTACTAGTACGTATGTGTCAAAAGCTTCCGTACAGTCTTGCGGTCAAAAGAGTATACTTTGAAAGGCTAGAAGCCCCAACTGTACACGAGATGTAAAGACTAATAGAAATAATTGAGTGTTCCTTGACCTAATATGCAGTTCCTTTCATCTTCTCACACATTTAAGTGGTTTATAATCTCTTTTTTCCCAAAATATTGATGTGAAAAATATAACTAAAAATAATTTTTAATACAGTTAGAATATTAATATAGTATTGTGAGGTGAAATATTGCAATACTTTGAAATATCGTCTCTCAACTATAAAATATAGATAATAGGATGCAGTATATTAATACTCTAATGTATATCCAGATATATCCCCAAGTTTAAATTTCCTTACTGTAAAAGCGGCTGCGGTGACACGTATTATGTTATTGATATAACAATTTACTACTTACAAATGGATTTGGCTTTCTATTCATCACCTCTATATTAACTAACCTGCACAATATTAAAGGGTCAGTTTTCATGCGCATTTGACCATAATGCCAGATGTGGCCATTTAGGGTGTCAGAAAAAACTGGCCATTACCTAATAGGCCTGCATAAAACAACACAGAGGTGACTGGCCCGGACCGAAAGCAAACAGCTTCGTGATTATTCTAATCCATTACACAAGAATTGGACATTGTTTTCCAGTCATTCATTAAAGGGCTAGAATATGTCCAGTCTTGTTGGAAAAATCCCAGTGGTTGTTGTGTGTTGTGGTGCTGACAGCAGTCATAAGCTTTCTTTCTCCTTATGCCTGTGTGGTATCCAGAATCATTAAGAAAGGAGTTTTAACCCACTGTTTCTCCGGGCCGACTTTGAACTCCACTTGCTTTTTAATCATAAGTGCGGAGGCTTACCGCTTTTTTTTAAACACATTAACCAGAACATTGTGAGTTTTACCGTAAAAGTCATACGTTCTAGAAATGAATGATGAAATGAAGTTAAAAGAGAATCACACTTGCCTGCAAACAACGACTGCATGTGTCCGAGTCAGGCGCTTTTTAAAGAGTGTAGAACACAGACATTTAAAGGGATAGTTCACCCAAACATGAAAATTCTCTAGTCATTTACTCACCTTTATGTCATCTCAGATGTGTATGACTTTTTTTCATCTGCTGAACTCAAATGAAAATTTTTCAAAGAATATCTCAGCTGTTTTAGTCCATACAATGCAAGTGAATGGGTGCCAAAATTTTAAGCTCCAAAAATCATATGAATCAGCATAAAAGTAATCCATAAAACTCCAGTGGTTTAAGTCTTCTGAAGCGATATGATAGGTGTAGGTGAGAAACGGATAAATATTTAGTCCTTTTTTACTATTCTCCTCCCAACTCAGTGAATCTCCACTTTAGCTTTCAGATTCTTCTTCTTGTGTTTTTAGTGATTCCCATTCTTCATGCATATCACCCCCTACTGGGCAGGGAGAAGAATTTATAGCAAAAAAGGACTTAAATATTTATCTGTTTCTCACCCACATCTATTATATAATTTCTGAAGCTATGGATTAAAACACTGGAGTTGTATGGATTACTTTTATGCTGCCTTTATGTGCTTTTGGAGGGTAACATTTTGAAGAAAGTCACATTTGGGATGGCATGAGTGTAAGTAAATGATGAGAGAATGTTTAGGTGAACTATCCCTTTAAGATTATGGGAATGTGTGTACAGCTTTGTATATATACACATACGTACATAAAGTGGACTTGTCTGACAGAGATGTGAACCAATAATGAAAATTTTCCATCAGAATTTTCAAAGTCAGACTCCAACAAACCTATTCAAAGCTAAAGTGTCACTGATTGTGCAAATTAATGTCACTAATTCAGTCTAAAACTAATCTAAGGGGAAGTCCAGAATGGCATACTGTTCCACCATACTACTCTCACTATTTCTGTTGTATGCAGTGTATACAGTATATAGTATGCACATTATTTATAAGCAAGAATTACCTGGATGACTACGTTTGCCATTATATGCAGCAGAGCACACTGCACACATGCTGTTTATCGTAGCATACTGCATATTATTATTTTTAAATAAGGCTTTGTTTCCAGAATATCATACTGATACTGATACATACTGATACTGATCACCAGTGTCAGAAAATAAATGTTACAGTAAGGGGCAATATTTGCCCCTTGGATTTGATTTTCAGGGGTATTTTTTGCATTTATGAGGGAAAATGTTTTAATGAACCATTTAAAACATAGAACTGTGTCTCATCTGTTTACATCAAATACTTTAAAATAATCCATCCATTAACACATATTCTCAAGACTGAAAATGTATTACTGCTTACTCTAAGAATTAAATCAACATTAATTCATATTTTATGCCATATGTATAACTTGGACTAAAGTAGAATATTAATAACCAATCGAAAACCAGAAGAATTCATTACAAGGCCCCCCCGGATTTTGGGGGCATTTTTGTTATTTTTAAATTGCAAAATATTTTTGAGATGATAACTGGACTCTCAATTACATATTCAAATAAATTAGTTATTGTGTACAACATTGCCAACAAATTACTATAGTATACAGTATGCAGTCAGCAGTGCCCTACTATTTCATTCTGAACATAACCTAAATCTTTATCCATGAAACCAAAAGCCCTATGATGTATACTTACTACGCTGCCTGCAAGCAAGTTCAGAGTGTATTCTGAGGCTAATCTGGACACAGGAATATTAATAGGTTATGAGGTGAACAGACAGAAACCCCCGACACTGGGTCATGGTGGGTCATTGCCCTGCACTGCTACCTCTCAGCTCCATTCCGAGGGATTTGGTGCTGACAGTGCCCTGCGGCGTTTCCTACACCACACACTCCACCCACCCCAACCTCTCCAGCCCTCAACCCCTCTCTCTGGAGCTCCATCTTGAGGAGATGCTGCCCAGCTCTTTCTGGATCAAAGGACCCGGGGTCAGGGTACTTCACTGGTCTGGGGGGTGGGGATCTAGTGAGGAATGAGGGTTGGAGAGATGCAAAGGGTGTGTTAAAGGGATAGTTCACCCAAAAATTATTTTGTTGGGTGAGTAAATGATGATAGAATTTTCATTTCTTGGTGAACTATTCCTTTAAGGGTTGAAACAGGTACCGCAAACCCAGCTGGCTGTCATTTGCCCTGATGTGTTTGTGTGATGTGTCCTCAGGCCATGGCAGCTGTCACCCGCGCCTTGCAAGACAGTAGCATGGGACTCAACCCGGAGGTGGAGGGCACTATCATCAGGGTGCCTATTCCCAAGTGAGTGTTTTGCCGCCCAGGGCCTAAATCCTCATGACCACTCACCTTTGCTTTTAACATCACTTTCACCCCTGTTCCTGTCTTTCTATCTCTACTATGCCTGGCTGCCTCTTCCTGTTTGTCAATGCATTGGTGATGTCTGTTTAATGTACATTTTGTGACTAAAGTGATGGTTGCTAAAGCAACTGCATAGCAATGCCCTGGCAACCACCGACAACACCACTGCATCGTGGTGGCAGGTTTTGTACGCAAAGCACCACATTTATGGAAAATGTAATCATCTTGTTTCTTTTTGTTCTTGAGATATTCCCTTTGAAGTCCATAGTGTTTCTTTTAATCTCTTTTTAATCTTATCCTGTTGTTATATTTCTGAAATATATCCAAATATGTATATGTATATATATCTCAAAGAAATATTTCGGTCATGTTTAACATATCTTTGTATGGTAATATTACATGCTGTCTCTATAATCCATACACTCCCCGTGTTATACAAAAAAGAAAACTCCACAGTGGTCTTCAATCCCTGACCGCGTTCTCTTCTGCCAAGCCAAATAGTCTCACTGCACGGCCTTCATTCTACAAACCACAAAACTGTTTTATTATGAGGCCGTGCGACAGCTACAGCAGCAGGTGCTTGTCTGGCAGCTCGTACGTAGGGGCAGAACGTCTCACCCGTAATCAACGCGGCCTCCTCGCACACATTTGCATTTCTAAAGAGAGCGGGATGCTTGATTGGCTCGGAATCAGTAATTATGAACATTGTTTGCAGTAAACAGACACTGCTCTTGGACTGTTCTCAAATGGCTCGCAGCAAAATGGCAATTATAAGATGGGGGAACTTCTACACCTATCAGAAACTGGGAGAGAACAACAGTTTGTTGATTTGTCAAACTTTTTTCTTTTTTTTAGTAGTTTTCAGCATGTAGCTGCTTTTGGATTGCACTGTGTCATATAAACAGATTGTCTGACAGCATTGTAATATCAAAGTGTAAATAACAGGGTTTCTGACTACAATTTACTCTTAATGCATCTATAAAAATATCTTTAAATGTCATGTACTCCTTTTTCAGTGATTATTATGATCTAAAATGAGTCATGTAATAAGCTAGTTCAACCATATATTTGACTCCCAGGGTAACACGAGAGCACAGAGAGAATCTGGTGAAACTGGCTAAGCAGTTCAGTAACAAGGCTAAGGACTCACTGAGGAGAGTCCGCTCCAACGCTGTCAGTCAAGTGAAGAAGTCCAAAGAGGGCGTCTCCGAAGACACCATTCGCTTGATAGAAAAACAGGTGATATAAATGAGGATTAACTAATGAAACTGGATTCCACATTCATGGAAAACATGGAAATATCAGTGAATTTTTAAATTCTCAATTCCAGGCCATGGAAATAAAAAATTATTATTACAAAGTCATACAAAAGTCATGGAAATGTCTATATATGTAAAAATGTTTTTTTTTTTTTTTTTTTTTTTTTTTGGTTATGCTCAGCTCTTAAATATTTTGTTGGCTAGAAAGTTCTCCTTGTGAGTGTAATCTCTAGTATAAGATGATTTATTAAATCCTTTTTCAGAAATCATGAACGATTGGAAAAGTCATCAAAATCATAGAATAGTCATGGTAATTCATTGGGCTTTTTAAGTTAATTATTACACACTAATGTATATTTGAATGTTGTACATGAACATTGAGTATACAATTCCAGCATGTATTAGTAACATTTGACATTTGTTCTGATTTTTCTATTTTCCTAACATCACCAGGTTCAACAAATGGCAGACAGTTTTGCAGCAGACGTTGACAAACAACTAACCACTAAAACCAAGGAGTTACTTGGTTGACAACAAAGCTTCCAAACTCTTATTACAACCCCGTTTGTTTCTCAGTTTTTGTGTTACTCAGGTCAAAGGCAGTGTGCTTTTCTAACGAATGGAACAAAAATCCCCTGAGCTCTCAACTCCAAACAAAAAAACACTTAATGATGGTGCTGATGGAAGCGCAAGTGCCGAAGGTGCCATTTTGGGTGGTGTTTTTGTGTTTTTCTCATGCATAAACAAATGTTGCCGTGGCACGCCAGTGGCTTGTGGTGCTCCTTGTGCTAACATCTTCAAACAAAGAAATGGAGGAAAACGAACTTTTAATGTGATTTGGGCTACTCCTCCTAATCAAAGCGATGCCACAAACGTGGTGTTTATGTAAAAAGCAATGCACTGAATGTAAATTGTGGTCTTTACAGGATGGTGAAATTCACACAGGGTGGGGAACGAGTGCACACCATAACATGCTGCCAACATTTGTTTCGCATTCACTGTTGCAGCCACCGGGCTAAAAATGGTCCTTCCCATTTATATGATCAGACTAATCGCATCTAGCAGTGTAAACTGAATAAAACGCATCAGCTATTGTTCTGGTGCTGTTGCCAACGCTGTTGTTTGTGTGTTTCTTATTTTATTCATCATTTGAGTCATATTTCCTCATGCCTCGTTTTGTTTATTAATGTTGGAACTTTATGCTCATGATTGTTTTACCACAGGGTTTCTCAACTGTTGGGTCTGTTCTGATAGGGACAGCAGGGAAAAAGCAATGCTATACATTGCAAATAATACGATTCAACTAACCATACACAGTATTTGTGTATAGTTAGAATAGCAAAATACACTTCCCATCTCTTTTGTTGTTGATGTCAAAGGCAGTGCGTCCAATCAAACTCTATAGTATTTAGGCTCTATAGTATTTGTTTCTTCATAATGTGGTTAATGCTAATGCAAGATTTGGCCCCTTTTTTTCCAATTAAACTTAAAGGAATAGTTCACCCAAACATGAAAATTATCTCATCATTTACACACCCTTATGCCATCCCAGATGTGTATGACTTTTTTTCATCTGCTGTACTCAAATGAAGATTTTTAGAAGAATTTCTCAGCTCTTTTGGTCCATACAATGTAAGTGAATGGGTGCCAAAATTTTGAAGCTCCAAAAAGTCAGCATAAAAATAATCCATATGACTCCAGTGGTTAAATGAATGTCTTCAGAAGTTATATGATAGGTGTGGGTGAGAAACAGATCAATATTTAAGTAATTTTTTTTTACAATAAACTCTCCTCGGTCAAGCTCCACTTTCACTTCTTCTTGTGTTTTTGGTGATTCACATTCTGGGCAGGAAGAAGAATTTCTATCAAAAAAGGACTGAAATATTGATCTGTTTCTCACCCACACCTATAATATCACTTCTGAAGACATGGATTAAAACACTGGAGTCATATGGATTACTTTTATGATGGCTACATGTGCTTTTTGGAGTGTCAAAATTTTGGTACCCATTTACTTGCATTGTATGGACCTACAGAGCTGAAATATTCTTCTAAAAATCATCATTTGTGTTCAGCCGAAGAAAGTCATACACATCTGGGATGGCATGAGGGTGAGTAAATGATAAGAGGATAAGTTTTGGGTGAACTATCCCTTTAAGCTGTTCAAGTATTTACTACTTTGCCAAATTTCCTATTCAGCCCTTAAATAATTTTGTACATTATTTGGCGGTTCATGGTAATAATAAATGTCATGTTTGATTTTAAGGACATTTTTTTATGGTTTTGGTTCACCAACAGATGTCCAATGTTATGTTTTCTGCCTGACTGATGATAAAACATGGCTAAAATATCCCATAGACTTTAGGGACCTGAGTCATATCTAGGGACCAGAGTATAGACACTTGGAGGTGGGGTATTTTCACCTGAGCCAGTAAGTAACCACCCATCAACCATCCAGAACACCTTAGCAATGCCCTAGCAAACACCCAGACACCTTAGCACCACATAGCCACCCCCTGGCAACCATCCAGAACACCCTTGAATTGTGGCAGAGTTTTGCAATAACTGCAACACCTTGCAGACCTGTGCTAGTCATTGTATCCCAGTGCCAGTAACTGGTCTGAGAAGCATTGTCTATAATGGGTGAAAACATGGAGGTCACTAAATAATCAAATGTTTAGAGGAGGTAGTCCACAAACAGAGGAAATGGGCAGGACCAACCCACCAACCACATCCCCCACCCGGTCCATATGTCAGCAATTTGGGGGCATTGTGTACCTTGGCCTGAGAGAGTGGATCATGATCGATGGAGGGGTGAAAATCCTGAGACGCTGGCTCTGCGTGCTGCCCTGAAAATTGCTTTCAGCTGATAGCTTCATTTCTCTT
Source organism: Myxocyprinus asiaticus (assembly GCF_019703515.2). Taxonomy (NCBI): domain Eukaryota; kingdom Metazoa; phylum Chordata; class Actinopteri; order Cypriniformes; family Catostomidae; genus Myxocyprinus; species Myxocyprinus asiaticus. Next base: position 25,653,230 of record NC_059385.1, on the reverse strand, counting down.
GACATTTATCAAGTGGATTACTGCATGTTTTGCTGTGTTGACCACTACCATGATGGAGAGGATTGCGATAGCAGTGGGGAGACCAAATGTTTTTCCTTCTGTGTCGCTGAAAATATATACATGTAAATTGGCTCTGTAAACTCTTGAATTGACAGTAAACTTGGAATGCCGATATATAGGGCCTATTTACAGTTAGTCACTTAATGTGTCTTGATAATCGGATTGCTATCCGATTATGCAGATTCTATTTACTCTTGGCCACATAAAAGTAAATGGAAAAACAAATATAAATCTGATCTTCCTGCGCTATATGCAAATATTATGGAGTTTACATTCGCAGTGATGCTAATGGTGGGCAGTGAAATTTTATTGCAATTGATGTCACTTATAAAAATCAAAACGGGTCAGCTGAGATTACTTCGAAAGTTGCGTTACCTAAGGCAACAACTGTAATGTGCCTCATTTTCATTGTCATCTTTGGGGCTCCCAAACTTCCACATGCTGAAATGGTTCCATTTACATTAAGTTTACTTATGTGGTCTGAACAACCAGATTCATGTACACTTGGCTGAGCTGCATCTCATTTGCTTCTCATACCACCTCCTAAGGTTCTAGTGATTGGATTGCCAGCCGTCTCAAATAAATTTTTTGAGGGCATTTACAATTGGTCTTAATGATCGGATAGCTATCTCATCCATAAAAACATACAGTGACTAAATGTATAAAAATAATGATAATAAAACCATATATGCTGCTTTTAATGGACCTGTGTCAGAATGGGGTCAGTGCATGCACAAAATCAAAACAATAACCAATGCTTCAGCTATAGTGTTATTAGTAGGCGTAACCAATTGTCAAATAGCCTCTTTCTGTATTGCGATATGAAAAAGCATGAAAATCTTCCATGTTCTTTCCTAGTTTGCATGCAAATTATTTAGGACTGAACTGCATTATTCATCCTCTTAGTCTTGTGGCAATGCCAGAACACTGATATGCTGGTTATGTGGGAATATGAGCACTTTGTAGACTACGGGGTCTCCAGTGAAGGAGCAGAGCAATGCTATTATACTTTCCCCCGTCCGTGTGCGCTGATTACGGTCCATGCACGCATCCGTACGCTCCGATATTTACCGGGGGCCTCGAGAGCGCGTTTAATCACTTCAGTTGCACCGAATTGGCTCCCGTGCGCTCGAAGCGTCCTCGCCTGAAGTGCGCGAGCCACCCCGACCGCCTCATCAAGAATCCAATCAGTTTAAGCGCGAGATGCACTTCGCTGGAGATGAAAATAGATTTTCCGCCGGGACGTTGGTGGCATAAGGGCATGATAACTGCGTATGCAAAGTGGAAAGGAAATTAGCGCGGATTCTTTTCCCTCTGATAGTCATGCATACATCAGGGGAGTGTATGAGGAGTTCAAAACGAATCCCAAATGCATTATTCATTCTTGAACTCGGGTCAATCTGAGCGCTTTTTAAAGAATTACACAACTTAATATGTGGCTTGGGTTTGAACTGCATTGAAATGTAGTCTTGATGATACCCCACGAAAATGCGCGAGTTAGGTTGAATCGATGTATGCTCATGTCACTTAACTTAACTTGAGCATGCTTCTGCTATTTGATATCAGCCTAACAAACTTTTCCTTCGTTATCATTTAGTACCATTCTTGCAATGCAGAACTGTATTCAGATTATTTTTGATAATTTTTCAGTTATATTTTTTCTTTTTTTTTCAGCAAAGTATATACTTTGCAGTTTAGCTCAGTGTACAGACCCCATATAAACTATACTCTTAAAACTACTGTTTGAAAATCGCTCATTTGTCTTATGTCAGCTATAAGAGTGTTTCTTGCACCTATTTAAAGACCTCATGAAATGGGACATCCAGTGCAGTTTTCTTTCCTGTTTTTACGTATTTCCTGTTGAAACAGGAAGTTTTTGGCAGGACATACAGAAGGCTCGTCCCTTTTTTTATTTTAAAGATTTGGTCAATTATGATTTGCTAGTTAATATAGAGCACAACAGTGCCCATCCACATTTTAAGCTGTCTGGGTGCCAGAAGTAATTTTTTTCCCATTGATTTCTTCCATAGGGATTTCATAAAATCCTTAACAGCCTAAACAGTTCTAGGGCACAACATTACAAACTTTGATTTAAAACAAAAAATAAATAAAATCGTACAAGACTGTGTACTTAACATCTTTCATAGGGGCATGAACTACAATCACATCAATGAAAAAAATAGTTAAATAATGATTTAAATATGTTGCTTTTAAGTATTCATCTTTTTCCAGGGGGGTCTTACTGGGGAAACGGATGTGGGTGCGACTTCCGCTGGACGTCGTTTTATAGCATTCGCTAGCTTCGGCTGCAGTCATTTTAGACCCTGTTTACAACTGGTTTAAGACGCGTTTTGAATTATCCAACCTGATCTGATGAAAAGTCGTACATAATTTACGAGTTAGCTATTTAGTACGGTCTCACACGATGTTGTTTGCATAAACTTGTACGACTTCATCACGTACAAATTCCCGGATGTCTAAATGCGGAAGTAAGCGCCAGTTCTGCGCACGAGGCGTTAAGGACATACTTATTAATATTATGCCCTAACCCGGACCCCTTATCTAAACTTAACCAATCAGTAGAGTGTGTAAACATGATAGCAAGCTGTTGTGTGTGGCAGAAGCAAGCTATTGTCACGTATAAGATGGAAACAATATCTAGCGACGTCATTGGCTGTAGTGAAAGTTGTAGGAATTCAAACAAGTCCAGTTGCACGATATCATACGAATTAGCCAAATTTAAAAAAGTCATTCAAATCCAGATGATTTCACTGTGAGACTGTGTTGGAATTATCCTATCGCAAATGGTCAGTGCTAATTATAGTTGGAAATGAGGTGCAAAACTTTTGTGATTGGATCACAAAAAACACATACAGCGGTAGTCAAAAATGCATGTAACCACATCTCATTTGAGGTGTAAACACCATCCTGATGCGTCCCGGATGGCAGCGAAGAGCCACCTCTCATCAGTCAATCAACAGCTGTGCCGAACAAAAGTTTAAACTTACTTGCAGTTCAGCCCATTGAAGAGAATATAAGTCTATCCCTTACAGTCTCGTTGTCATTGCCATTAAAAATCAAAGATGGTGCTAGCGTGAATAAGGTCTAAATAGTAATCTGCTGCTAGACGGCGCACTGCCACTTGCATGCTGCATGTCACATCTTGTCTGCAACACAGAAGAAGAACTACACAGACCTGCATTCTTCACTTTTTCTCATGTAAAGCGGGCTCAATGTAATCAGTGATGGGGGTGGAGTTTCTCTATAAATGAACATTATGTTTTCTGCATACACCATGATAATGTGTGAAAGTACAACTTGACAACAAGCACTGTTGATCTGCCTTGTTTTATCCCAACTTACAATTACATCAGTGATCACAGAGAGAGGCGGAGAGCATGAAGCCAGATTCACCTGATATCTCAGCAGAGAAGCAGTATGCTATGTAATGTGTTTAAACAGCATGTTATGATTTGACTTAATTTCAAATAAGTCCAAAGGTCCGAAATATCCTAAGATCCACAACATGAAGTTTTAATGAAGTGAAATATATAGGCCCTATCTTCTATGCAAGTTATTATTAACAGTAATTAATTAACAGTAATAGACCAATCCCATTGTTTACAAGCATTGCAGCGCATGTACAGTAAATCGTGGCAGAAAGCCGACAAACTGTTGTGTTAGGTTTGACAGATTAGACTGCTAGCACTAGCTAAATTATATAGAATTAAATTAGTCTTCAGGTTCAAAGCTAGCTTGGTTTGGGTACACTATCGCTGGTAACAAAGCTAGTTATAATCATCAACTTAACAAAATTATGATGCAAAACCATCATAACTACAGAAATATTCTTAGCTATATTATTATTATAATGATTATTAATAACATACCGTAATAATATACCTGTCATAAAATGTTTGCTGCAAAGAACTGCTGGGTCAGCTAACTACTGGTTTGGTTTACTGTTTGCGACGGTCTTTTTGCCACCGCTTCCGTGTGTGACGTAGGTGGTGATGTTGCATTAGTCTAATAAACAATTCACAAATTTGTACTAAACATAGCTTAAATGTATTAAAATACAATGAACTAAGAGTATTTTAAGACGGAAATGCCAATACTTGCATTTCTTAAGTGTAGGTTAAAATTATATTTAAAGAGTAGGCTAAATGCACATATTACTTTGAGTCCTCTATGTGCGTTTTACGGTATTATCGTTAATTATCAATCGCTTAAATTATTGTTAATTTCCACAACAATCCATTATGAAAATGTCTAAACAATGAGGGTGAAATAATGTGGAATGATGACTTCAACTGAGGCATATACCATTGATTTCCACGATGTGGAAAACATGGACAGAATGGTGGAATCCAGTCATAAAAACGAATTAACTATAAAACGTGGAATGCCGTGGAATTTGAATTATTTAGGATAAAATTAATAGATGAATGCACAATTAATCATAATCGTGATATGCCATAGTATGATGATTAAACCACAAAAGGCTGAGAATTAATCAAATAAATATACAGTCTGCATGTGCTGTGCACTTCAAAGTGATACAGTGATAACACTGTATCATAAACATCACGCACATTCTGTGTGTGTGTAGATAACAAAGAGCAGAGCACTTATTTTTCACTTTGAAGTGTGAAGCACATGCAGACAATATATTTATATAATTAAATCACAGCCTTTTACAGTTTAATAAGCACATGAAGCCATACAGCGAACTGCTAAATCCAGAAGTGAGAAGCTGAGGTCAAAAACATTCAAACTGAAAGTGCTATATTTTTTTTAACTAGATGCGTGACTTTAAAGAAATTGCAACATAAATATGTTACTACTGTAATAATAATAATAATGAATTATAATATATCAATAATAATTACATTACATTTAAGCAATATCTCACAAGCAAGAGTGCTGTTACACTAAATAAAAGTTTTTAGCAATGCTTTCATTAATACTGTGATGTATCTGATGATAAATAACACCAATGTTGTGTTTTGGTTTGTGCTGTGAGGATATGCAAGCACTTTAATTGATCAAAATAATGCAATTGGATGTTAAAAAGTAACTGTTCTGTTTTCATTTGACTTAAGTTGTGTGAATTTATTTAATTAGACTGTTTTTATTATATAATTGAATTTAACTTTAAAACACAGAATTAAGAAAATGTAAATTGGAAAACACGGAATTTGGGGAAAAATAAAACGGATTTCATAGGGGCTTGATTAACAACCTTGGAGATCATGGTAGGTCTGTCTTGTAAAAATGGGATTATTACTTCCAGAACACGACTGTTGTGCTCTATTGCTAGTCAGAAGCAGATATCAGGAGGGACATTCTCATTATAGAGAGCATTTTATTTGAATTTAATTAAAATTTGGATATACCTGTGAATGCAAGATGAGTAGCCAATATTTTTGGTCTGTTTTCCTGGAAGGGAAAGAGTTATTTTAAATGTGTTTATCTGCTAAAAGTTAATTTTGTTTAAGAGTACACAAGTGCAAAGATGGTTTCAAAGCTAGTATATAGATGGACTAAAAGCCACAAAAATTCCTGAAAACACCAACTTCCGATTTGACATGGTCTCTAAAAGTGTACTCAGTTTTACAGCTAAAGCAATGAATTGTACTTTTAAGAAATATGATTAAAATCTTGTACACTCACATGAGATGAAGAATCCAGTCATATCATAGCCCAGTGATGTGCACAGACCTTAGCAGGGACAGGGGCAGAAGGGTAAAAAATGGCAATGTTTTTTGTTTAATGAGTAGTTATTATAAATACTAATACTACTAATTGGTGCCAGATGGGCTGGTTTGAGTATTTCTGTAACTGCTGATCTCCTGGGATTTTCACACACAACAGTCTCTAGAATTTACTCAGAATGGTGCCAAAAACAAAAACATCCAGTGAGCGGCAGTTCTGTGGACGGAAACACCTTGTTGATGAGAGAGGTCAACAGAGAATGGCCAGACTGGTTCGAACGGAGGTTTATGGTAACTCAGATAACAGCTCTGTATAATTGTGGTGAAAAGAATAGCATCTCAGAATGCTATTCTGAGATGCGGGTTGGCGCTGTTTTGGCGGCACGAGGGGGACCTACATAATATTAGGCAGGTGATTTTAATGTTATGGCTATATATATATATATATATATATACTGTACATCATTTTTCCTTTATCACAAATAATAGCCTGTTCTGTTATATTTCTCACAAAAGCCATGACATGTGTCATAGTAAAACCAAGGTATTTTTTAAAGTACATTGGAGTACCATGACAGTATTATGAAATATGAACATGATCAATCATTCGGTACCATGGCATTACCCTGGTAACGGCACAGTGTCATTTTTTGTTATAGGGTTCTTATGTTCTTCTTGTCTCATCACTCTTTTCACTTTTTTCATCTCTGCTCCTTCACTTCATCCTGTCATCTCTGCTGCTGGAGGGGATGCCACTCGAAAACTCGTGTAAAATGAAAGTGAAAAAAAAAAATATATATATATATATATATATATATTTTTTTTTTCTCGAAGGGTCCTTCCACAAGACTGTTAGAGAAGGGTACATTCATACAGTAATGCCATGTTTTCTTCAGAGTACCCACTTCAAGCACTTCGGAGTGAGTAGGGCATAGGGAGGATCACTTGTGATTAGAATCCGCCCCCGATCTGCTGTAGCGCGCGCTATTAAAGGCACCTCTGCTTAATTTTCTTTAACACACCCGCGATTTACAAAGAAATCTCATAATAACACATTATTACTGTTATTGTGAGATGATCATGAGATTTAAATGTTGTTTTATTTTACTATTTTAATTTATTATAATTTCTCCCTTTTTTCTGGACGACCAAAAGGGCACCTTTAGCTTCTGCCCCTGCTGCCCCATTCTGTGCACGTCACAGTGGTAGCCTAATAAAAGCCGTTTTATGTTAACATGGTGCTAGGCTGCATAAAGGGGGCCACCATGTTGTGATCACATGACCAGCAAAATACTATAAACTATAATACTATAATCAGACACTTTTGCTATCAGAAACAATTAATCATAGCTGACTGCTAATAGTGGCATCGGTAACCGAAAACTGTTGCTTTTGCACAATGCTGCATCCACACCACTAGGTGTCAGTATAAGTCCAAGAGGACTGCTAGTATACACTACATATTTCTGGGCTCTCTATCAAAATCTGTGATCTAAACATAAAATTGCAAGTTGCATGTGGAAGAACATTGTTTTTTTTTTTTGTTTTTTTTCATCAGTTGTTCTCTGGCACTGCTGTTCTGTGAGGATGTAACTGATAGTTTCAGGCATAGCCATGGTTGCCTGTGATCACCATATCAGAGCAGATCAGTCTAGCTACAGCAGGAGTCACTGATAGTAAGAAGAAATACAAGACGTTTATCCGAAAAATATGTAGTCTGAGCAAGTAGCATATTTGCTGTCGGACCTTCTATTCTTTGTTTACAGATGTGACGTACTGGAAACACTCAAGAACAAATGTCGTAATCTTGAATTTTCCCACCAAAATAGAATCTAACAACTCACCTGTAAAATCGTTGTTGTAGGCTTACCCTAGTGACTTGGTGTAAGGCATGAATGTGGTTCTGAACACAGATTGTTTTATTTTTTTATTTTGATAATGGTGTTTTGTTCAATTCTAAAGAAATATTAACTAAATTGTAGTGTAACTTTTAAAGAGCACCACATTATGTGCTGATTCTCATGCCCAGCTGACAGAAAACAAAAAGTATGCTGATTGCCAGGACAATCGCAAAGCAGCGCTGATGTAGTATTTCCTTTACACAATCCAAAGCTTAAAATCTGAAAAGCCACACCCAAAATTTGAAAACTAGTGTTATTTTTTTTTTTTTCTTTTTTTTTTGCAAGTACTATTATTTCCCTCTGGAAAGACAAGTCTAGCTTTTATGCAAAATTAAACTATACTAATAATTTGTGCTGTGGAAATTGTTTCCTTCTGGTTGACCGCCATTCAACTTGAATGACCTAAACCTGTGCTATAAGTGCAATTAGAGCCACGCGGGGTGCCCTCATTAGATGAATCCAATTGAACAGAAATGTCTTTGAGATTGAAGTGGTTAAACTGTCATTTCAAATTGTTTGGGCCTTGTGATTACCGGCACGGGAGGAATTATATATTTAGCTTTAAGTCCATTGCGATTTCCTGCCCCTGTCTTGATCCTAAGTGACTGGAGTGCTAGATACCCCCATCTCCACGGAGTCGTGATATCCCCTGTGGGAGTACCGTAATCAACGACTCAGAGTGCAGAGAGACGCGAGATGACGCAGCACAGGCGGGTGGGGGTCATGCCATATATGCACACATTGTAAGCTGTCTGTGAAAAGTGTATATTATTCATAAGTCCTTCCTGAGAAATAAAAAGGGAGGCACCTGCCATGCTAGTTAAATGGACACGCGACTGAGGTGAGAGGGCTCTCAGTAAGTTTGTGATCAAACCTGACAGTGCAACCTCAGAGTTAGCAAAAAGTTAAAAGAATGAAGGTGGATCCCAGTTATGTGTTACGAATAGATCTAAAGATTAAGTGAATTCAACATAGGCCTACCTACTGCCCCTAAAAGTCAAATTTCAAATGGACTGCCATCTAGGATCACCTCCTAAGACAGTGTCAAAAATAAAATTATTGTTCCATGTTGAATACAAGTTAAGGTCAATCGACAGCATTTCTGGCATAAAGATGAATCCCACAAAATAATAATAATAATAATAATAATAATTTTATATATATATATATATATATATATATATATATATATATATATATAGATAGATAGATATAGATATATTTAGTCTCATCCCTCGTTTATAAAAAAAAGCGAAAATCACGGTTACAGCAAAGTAAATGGGGCCAGTACAAAAATGTTAAAACACTCTGTTTCAAAAGTATAGCCACAAGATTTAAAACATATAAGTGTTAACATGATTTGGGTGTGATAAAATCACTTACTAACCTTATCTGTGTAGTTACATCCAATATTACAACTTTACTCTAATGACGATATTATGCCTGTAAACCCTGGCCTGCAATCTGGTAACGCCAATAAATCCCTGATTTTATCACACTAAAAACATATTTAGACCTATAATGTTTATGTCTTGTGACTATACTTTTGAAACAGTGTGTATTGTGTTATGGACTAGCCCCATTCACTTCTATTGTAAGTATCTTAAGGTATCTGCAATTTAAAAAAAATTATAAAATAAAAATTTAAACAAGGGATGCGTCAAAATTATTTTTTGTGGTAATCAACATTATGCCAGAAATGCTGTTGATTGAGTTTAACTTGTGTTGAAATGGGAATATTCCTTCAAGAGACAATATTTTCTCCCTAGAATTGATTTTAAAGGGCATTTTTACCTTTATAAGGGCATTTTTCTGTTCGTCTTGCATTTATGTCAAATATAATATGAAGCAATTATCTGAAATAAATTGTCCATCTGAACAATTATAGCTGTTATCAGTGGCGTAATTTGAATCTTGTGGGCCCAGTGCAAAAAAACTGCCAACTTGGGGGGCCTTGATCATTTTTCATCACCCCTCAGGCCCGCGGTCATTTTTATGGTTTCTTTTGGTCGACCGTTTCGGGCCCCCTCTCACCCTGGGTCCTAGGGCGGCTGCCCACCCTGCCCTCCCTCTAGTTATGCCCCTGGCTGTTACCTATAAAATCAAAGCAGCATTAAAAAATGTGGCTTTAAATACTAGGAATCTGCATTATCAAGTAATTTTGTAGTTGAGTACTCTAATCCACAAAAACGAGTAATCAATTACTTGTAAATAAAAATGTAAGTAAAAAACATTAGGTATGACGTGTGTGAAATACATTTTTTGTAGTGTTCACAAACATTACCAAGAGCAGTTAAATAAGCTAGCAATACAGGTATGCATTCATTCAGTTCTCATTATATTTCATTTCAATTCTCAATGCATTAATGACCCAATTGTAACTGCAAGATTTCTTGAGAGATTCAGAGGGAAAGTACAGTATAATTCAGCATTGCCTACGGGAGGCAAATGCGCAAAAGAAAATCAATTTGCAACATTAGAGTAATATTTTTAATATTAATTAGCTGGTGCTGAACGAGTACTCGATTAGTCGATATTTGTGCACATCCCTAGTAAATACTACACTAGATATCATAAATGGTATCATAAAAAGCCAGTAACTATTATACATATAGCCAGTACCTGTATATGTATATGCATATAGCCAGTACTCCAAAAATTCACTTGTCACCCCTGCAGTTAGAGATGGTGTGGCATAGTGGTTAAAGATCTAGGCTACCCTGCAAGATTCAGTCCCTGTACTCTCACCATTGTGCACTTAAGCAAGGCACTTAAACTCAGCTTACTCCAGGGGGACTATCCTTATAGTCACTTTGGGTAAAATTGTTAGAGTAAAGACTAATTAGCGGGCCCAGACCGATTCTGAAGACTTTTTGGAATTTTTTTCGCCAATATGGAGGGAAAATAGGAGTGAATTTAAACATGGTATAAATGCGTTAAATGGAGCTGAGAATACTATGCTATTATTGGTAGCCGAAAGCATAATCAATTTAGCCAAAATATTCAATAAACAAACTCACAATGGACAGGGGATGTTTAAGATTTTGTGAATGACAGGGGTTCCAATTCTGTGGAAATCCGCGAATGCAGATTACAAGTGGGCCTGCAAATTACCGTAGTAAATCAGAACTAGAAACAAAATTTTCTGATAATAGAACTGGACCAATTGGGGAAAAACAACCTAGCGCAGGCATAGTTGTCAGTCTCTGGGCTGATGCAAAATTTGTAGATGCTAATGACTTATACATGCCCCCCCAGGGTTCAATATCATTAGACAGCGATCATGGCAGCTGGCCATGATACGTTACAGAGCCCCTCTTGTCAAACATTAAGTCATGAATAAAAAGGATTAATGCATCTGCACCTAATACATGATAACCTTCATTAAAAAGAATTGACTTGTAGAGGGTAAATGTACAGAATGGACAGGAAGTCTACTAATCTGTAACCTGATGCGAAAGGAAGGAAGGACTCAGGAACCAGCCTTCAGAGCTTTCACCAATCATATTCATCACAAAACCCAGTCCAGCCTCATTAGACCACAGCACTGCACTTAACTAAACATCTTTTCCATAAAATAAATGCTTCCAGGTTAGCTTCCACGCAGGTCGCTCTCGCATCTGATCTCAATTACAGTCGTGCAATAGTTGAGGATTGAGCGCAACCAATGGCAGTGATATTAGACCCCTCCGAATTCACCAGCTGAAAGCGTCAACTACGAAAGAGCACCCCTGTAGAAGCATCCTATACATCACATTAAAGAATGGGGGTTGGGGGACTTTATTGAATAATTGGTTCCTGATGTGTTCTTTCTCAAAGAAAAATTAATTACCAGATGATATAAACCTTTTTGGGGTCTTTAGGTGAGCACTGCGATGGGAAGTGGGTCTTATGCATGGGACAGTGTACCATTGGATGGGATTAACTGTTATTTGGAAGAAGATCGGACATTTGGTTTGTAGTTCGGGAGGAAGCAGCAAGGCATTTCTCATTGAGAGTAGAGAATTTCATGTGGCTAGTGGTTTTGGCAATGTTTCCCAAATTAATACAGACTCTCGGCATCAAATTTTTCTTACAGGTCATGTGCAGGAAATAGAGAAAAGAACAAAACAAGTGCAGAAAGCTGCAGAGCATATGCTTTCCACACTGAGGGCTGTAAAAAATACTCATTTTCCATATTGTTTGGTACAAGATACCAAAAGATAGAGTGACAGAAAGAGTTTGTTTGTCTGTATCTGTTGTTATTTTTGGATCGTTTAAGACACATATCAATCTTGCGTCTTTATTTTAGAAGTGGTTAGAATATTTCTTTAAGGCAGCAGTAATGGCTTCATTTTAATGGGTTCATTAGGATAGAGTGACAAGTCGTCCTATTCATTTTTTTCCAAAGGCCATACATAAAATCTAATAAACATAAAAAGTGTTCTAAGCCATGAACCAAACCAACCAGCTCCGAGGTGAATAACAACTTTACAAACTTTTATTTGAAGCAAAAAAGTATTTTAAAATCGGACAAAAAGACAAAGGTACAAGACTTCGTATTTAACGCAAAGTCCCTTTCAAGGCAAGTCAATCCACTCGGCGGCCATTTCTGGAACGCTCTCGGGCAAGTTGGTCAGCTATTTTTCTATATAAACAAGTGGCATAAAGTGCAGGTCCTATCTACTTGAATGGCGAAAGACCGAAATCTCCAAAATGCTTAGTTAAGATTATTAACGTCTTTCATGAGGGCATGAAGTATAATCCCATGAAGCATTGCAAATGTACATAATTGAATAAAAAACTATGAAAATATATAAAGCTAATGATTTTATTTGTCCATTATAAGTATAGAAACAATATGTTTTATGTTTACTGCAAAATATTCCAATATATAGTTTGAGGGTGTAGGGAGAACAAATCGATTGCATCATTCATGCATTCATGCGATGATTTCAACAGAAGCATATAACATCGATGAACAACCTCGGAGCTCACAGTAGGTCTGTCTTTAAAGGTTTATAAATTATTGTTGAAAATCAATTCCTCAACAGAGAAAATGAATAAGATTTTTACTTCCGCAAACAGACTGTTGCACTCTATTGAACTTATTCACAGGAGCATATTTGATTTTTGATGGGAATGAAAACGAGGAAGTGAGTCTTCAATGACATGCACTGTAGCACCTAAATATTTCACAACTCATGTTTTCTGGAGTTCTTTGACAACACATATTTTTGGAAAGATGCTTTTTGTCAGCGGACCGATCCAAAACACTTTAAACAACTGCAAATCATCCCTCACAGCCTTGTCATTCCCATCAAAAGATGGCGCTGCATTGAATGATAAGGCCCATTAGGGCTTAACAAGTTACTCTAAACAACATTATGCCTTGATTACTAAATGTAATAGAGAGTAGCCTATAACAGAATATCATAAATAATTACAGTACTACATTTACAACGGTAAAAATACACAAAACCAGAATTGTCCCCATTTTTTAATCCACAGATTAAAAACATTGGAAATTTCAGTGATATAGCCTTCTGACAGCTGAACTTATCCACGGTTTTTTATTTCCTTCTAACCTAACATTACGAACAAGCATACAATTTCCTTCTTCTTCTTCTTCTACTGTTTTTGGCGGTTGGCAAACCAACTTTGGTGCATTACCGCAACCAACTGCACTGGATTGTGGAGCATCAACGGATGGGGGGGCAAATAATAATAATAATAATTCTCTCTCTCTCTCTCTCTAAATATATATACATATATATATATATATATATATATATATATATATATATATATATATATACATATACACATTAATTACATTAAACCATGCACTCCATTAAATTATCTTGTCCAATCTAGTTGCTTTAAAATATTTTAAAACAGCATGCTTTTCCTTCCCCTCTACAATTTTTAAGCAGGCTATGTAAATTAAATGTGGTGTCACCCATTTCTCTTAATCTTTTAATAAGCTCTTCTCTTTCTGTCCCATATTCACTACACTTTAACAGTACATGCTCAACTGTCTCTGCTTGACCACAGTGATAACACTGTCCTGTATTATGTTTCCCTGTAACGTAATGTGAGTGATTTAATCCAGAATGACCTATTAGAATTCGAGTGATTATTGAATCTTCTTTCCTGTTATTATAATCCATCCTCTCAATTCCTACTTGTTTCTGAATATTATACAAATGTCTGCCCTTAATTTCTCTATTCCATGCTTCTTGCCATTTGTTATTAATGTATGCTTTAAATCTTCCTTTGATTTCAGCCTTGCTTAGTGATACTTGTTTATCTACTTCTGTGTGTTTTAGGGCCTATTTTGCCAGTTTGTCAACAATTTCATTGCCCTCCACTCCCACATGAGCTGGTACCCACAACAATTATATTAATACCTGCATATTATTAATTCTTAACAGACTTGCAAGAATCTCATGGGTAATGTCCTGCCTTACTGAATTTTGTCCACTTGCAAGGCTTGTCAACGCTGCAAAGGAGTCTGTGCATACTACAACACTTAGAGGCTGAGCATCTTCAACTCATTAAAGGGCTAACTGAATAGGAATTAATTCAGCTGAAAACACAGATATATGATCATTTGTTCTTTCCTTAGTACTGTACTGAATTTTGGGAATATACATAGCAGCAGCTGTGTGACCAGAAGAGGGATCTTTAGCTCCATCAGTAAAAATATGCAGCATTGAAGCATACCCCTGATCTAGGTGTTGTTGGACAATAAGCTGCTTTGGGACACATTTATTATATTTGTTCTTAATTTTATTTAGCAGCTGAAGATTGATTACTGGCATAGGATATAGCCATGGTGGCACATTTGGTATTACCACAGAAGGGCTGACTGCGTACTCAGTAATTCCCATTATTTGAGCATCTCTGTTAGCAGACCATCCAAAGCTTTTAATCTTTCCATTTCCATGCTCCCAACATTCTTCCAACACCCTCTTAACCGGATGATTCTCATTATGTCCTTTTAACTTAATCCAATAGGTCATTGACAATTTATGCTTACAAAGATGTAAAGGTACTTCCCCCATTTCCACCTGCAAGACTGGAATTGGGGATGATGTAAAAGCACCACAGCATATTCTTAGGGCTTGGGCCTGCACTGATTCTGTCTTTTTAATTATAGATGCTGATGCATAACCATAATTTATACTCTCATAGTCCAGTGATGACCTGATTACTACACAATATATTCTTCTTAATGATATTCTTCTAGGTCCCTATTCGACACCCATACGATTTCCTTGCTCCATTCCTCTAATTTAGACAAGACTCCGCCATGTGGCGGCCAACTGAACAACTACGTGTTTTCTGTGATTACTCTCAGCTGGTTATCACGTTGAGGCCTTTTGTAGTTATAATTGTTATTCCAAATTCCATTGTGCGCATTCATCCCAGCGGATATTTCTATAGCCTATCATATTTCATATATGTAAGTAGTTGACTCGGATTTAACCAGATGTCTGCCTCAACTATGCAATGGGCTCTCTGGAAAAGACTCGGTGTCCCACTTCGTTCTGGAAAAAAAAAAAAAAGTGCGCTCAAGACGTCGTGTTGCGGGTTGCGTCATCCACGGCTTCGTGCATCTGACAATTTCCTCAAGGGTGCTGCACTGGAGATTAGAATATAGATAAAAGAGGACTGGCGTTTTACATACACTCAGTTGGGTCCTCGTGAAATTGAAATATTGATGTATCTAAACCTGTGTTGTGGATAACAGGTGATTTAGTGAGGTTGTAATACTCAACAGCCCTTGAAAAATTAAAGCTGAATCGCACTTGATGGTTTTCACACTTTCTCCATTTCTCAATGTCGGGAGTTTCGACAGCGTCAGTGCTTCTGGAAAATAAAATCAGTTTTGTATTATTGCGCCGCGACGACCAATAGAGGGCGACAACAGACAAGAATAATCCATCCATCCAGAGAGCATTAAGAACATAATGTAGTTGATAAATAGGCTACAATACGTTGTGCATAGATCATATTATTACTTGTCAGTAATTAATACTTGACTTAGTAGGTTACTTAACACAGTACATCAATACTTCTTTGTGTTCTATGCAGCAGTTAAATCTGTTTTTCTACCAAGATAAATACCCAGCACTCTGTTAACCATCAATGAAATAAGATGAACATGAGACTAACATTCATTTTGCTCATATGTTTAAATTGATGTTACTGATTTAGGTGTTATGACTGCTTACAGCTGCTGGTCCCGGGAGAAGACACTAATATTAAGATGCCCTTTCTTCTTCATCTTCTTTTTTTTTTTTTTTTTTTTTTTTTTTTTTTGCACAGGGAATAATGAAATTCTGTTTGCTATGAGCTAAGGCCATGAAACTAAGTCTGCGTCTCGTTTGGAAGGATGCATCCTCCGGAGGTTGCATTTGTCGGCCGCATACGTCATCGAGGCTGTCTCTCAGAAAAGCGAGTAGGACACTTCAAATGCGACCTTCTTTCGCGGGAATTTGGATGATGCATGAGGTGTATCCTTCGTGGGCACAATTCTTTGCTTCAACGGAAATGTCTAAAAAAAAAAAAAAAAAAAAAAAAAAAATGATGCCAATTTGCCCGTAAATATGATGTTCAAACGCAAGTAATGTTAATTCCCAAGTTGAAGTACCTCAGTAGATGGGTGCAGAGTATATAATATGTATAATTATATTAATATATAATTAAAATAAAGTATTAGACTAAAAGTGCACCTGTAAAATCTATTTTCTTTTCTCTTTACATCATTATAACTCTCCTAAAATGTACCTCATACTTTCCCTTCTAAAGGGACTTCGCGCTTGTTAAAGAGTGTCGTGCTGTCATAGCAACCATATTAAGTTCCGTTTCCGTTTGTCCTACAAAGGCCGTCTCGTTTAAACGAGGCTTGTTTAAAGGAGGACACTCGGTACACTGCAGCCTTCAAAGGACGCATCCTACCTAGCATGCAGCCTTCCAAACGAAACACTGTATATGAGATTGCGTGCTCATTTTTAGTATCAATTCATTTTTGCAATGACTCATTAAGCTGCTAGATTATACAATTTACCTGTGCATGGACAGTTTGGTCTGCATATCTCCCAGTGAACACTAAAGTGATAGTTTACCCTTAAAAATAAATAAATAAATATATATATATATATATATATATATATATATATATATATATATATATATATATATATATATATCTGTCATTATTTATCCACTCTCAAGTTGTTCCAAACCCATATGACTTTCTTTCTTCAATGGAACACATATGGAGATGTCAGCCTCAGTCACCATTCACTTTCATTGTATAGAGAAAAAAAAAAAAAAAAAACTGATGATGTCAGTTCCTAACATCTCCTTTTGTTCCATGGAAGTATTTCGGGTTTTAAATGACTCATTTGGGTGTGAGAAAATGATTTTTTTGGTGAACGATCCTTTTAACCCTAGAATGCTAATTTATCCCCCTAAAATGCATATGTGGGATGAAAAAGACCCAGGTGAAATCATGCTTATTCTTGA
Source organism: Myxocyprinus asiaticus (assembly GCF_019703515.2). Classification (NCBI taxonomy): domain Eukaryota; kingdom Metazoa; phylum Chordata; class Actinopteri; order Cypriniformes; family Catostomidae; genus Myxocyprinus; species Myxocyprinus asiaticus. Next base: position 25,636,033 of record NC_059385.1, on the reverse strand, counting down.
TAAAACTATTTATTTATTTTTTTCAAGGAAAATGAACTGTATTGTTAATTGAATTCATAATTACATTATGTATTATTATTTTGTATTAATTAATTTTTTTTTTTTTTAATGGTTGGTTAAATCTACAGTATCTTTTCATTCAGTTCTGAAGAGTTTCAAACATTGAAAATGGAGCAGGAGTTTTGAGTGTAAACGGAGTGGTACGAAGGCTGGATAACAGTATGGTAGTTTGATGGTAAAATATAAATGTCTCAACAACTCTACCCACACATGGTTAAAGACGCCTTAATTGAGGAATACAAGGAGTGGCAGATCAAAAAACCTCTTCATGTAATAGAGTCAAAAAGTAGATGCCAATTCTCATTTTTGAGCCACATATGCATTTTAGGGTTAATATATGAGGTTTAAGGAGGAGTATTCATGGATTGGTCTCTTATAGTCACACATCACTGTACCCAAAATGTATTGACCTTTTTCAGTGGTGTCACTTTTGCCCACAACCGCCATATTTGTGACCATCAGAGTGAGGAAGCAAGAAAAACATACAAATTTGTTTTTGATCCATGCCAAGTCACAGGAAAATTTCATACAGGTTTGAAGACAGCACAAATATTACCAAACTGAACGTTTGCAGACATATAAAGTTATTTTATCCTCGAGTCTGATGTGTGACCGGGACATCACCGTAAACATCTCTCTTTCAGAAGTTGCAAATGTTTTTGTGTTGTTTTCTGGTCTGATTTAGTCACAGTATTAAAAACACATCTATGATAAACCCGTTTGTATGTATGTAAGTGCTTCTTTTCATTCTTGAAGAAGGTTTTTGTGGCATCTCAAGGTACATGAATATTGGTCACAAACATGGCGGCGCGGTCATACAGGGACGTCACATGAAACAGGTCTTAATAGGATCAGTGCACATAATGGGAGTCATCAAGTGTCTTATGGCCCAAAATCTTGACTCACCACTACTTAAATGTGTAATTTGTGTTTCAACAGATATCCTGCAGATGAGGAAAAAAATGTTTTGTGGTGTGGGGAATTTAACAAAACACTATGTGCTGCAGTCACATGCAACTTCTGTCAACTGAAATACATTTTGATGGAGTTTATCACACACACTCAACATACAATATGTAATCATGTCTGGCATACATAGTTAAATCCAGAACTGACACTGGACACGTTTTATTAGCAAATAGCAGGTGAGATTGCATGACCAGAATGTTGTTCATTGACTGCCCATTACTTTCATAAGATATTGTACAGGACTTGTCCCTGTAAACCTGTAGCTAAAACGTTACATTAGTGTGTCTGGGCGAGAGTCCAAGCTCATGATCTCATTTTGATCTCATATCCTCTGAGTTTGTTTGGGCGTAGTCAAAGATAAATTTGTGAAAGGTGTGGCTTGTAGTGAGTGGACGGAGACGTTTTAGCAAAGGTAAAGTTGAAAGTTTTGTTGCAATATTTATTAAATCTCTTGATTATCTCATCATGGAGTTACCAAGATTGTCGTATTGATGTTTAGTGTGTTACGATGTGTGTTCTATAGTATTCTAAAGTAAATCAGACGCGACAGTCGCGTTTATGTGGTGTTTGGTGTTTAGCGGATCTTGTGATGCTGTCGTGAATCGCCAGTAAAGTTTCATGAAGAGGCTTTACGACATGCATCGGGATCAAATACTACATTTTGAACGTTTCAGAAATCCTCATTAGTACGTAAAGAATGCGCAGTGCTGTATATATTTAATATGACGAATATATCTCATATCGGTTTACAGGAACAGATCCCACCCACAAATATCAGGAATGTCTTCTGTATGGGTCAGTAGTGAATGGTACCCCCCTAGAATTCAACAAATTCTAGATAAAGTGACACTACTCTTTATTCCAGTATCCATATTTCATTTTCTTCTTCTGAAAGTATTATTTACTAAAGATAATAGTACATTCAGAAGATTGAATTCTTTCTGTATCATTTTCAGGATGATTTGGACCTTCTCTTGGAGTCCCCATCCTCCTTGACTGTAACTGTATGTATATCACTGTGGTTTCTAGAGGAGCTTTATTGTCCTTGAGTAACAACCAGTTAAAAGAATAGTTCACCTAAAAATGAAAAGTTTTTCATCATTCACCCTTCAGATGTCTATGACTTTCTTTCTCCTGCAGAACACAAATAAAGATATTTAGAAGTATATCTCAGCTCTGTAGGTCCATACAATGCAAGTGAATGGTGACTGAAACTCTTAAGCTCCAAAAAGCACATAAAGGCAGCATAAAAGTAATACATGTGACTCCAGTGGTTTAATCTATGTATTATGAAGCGATCCAATCGGTTTTGGGTGAGAACAGACCCAAATATAACTATTTTTCAGTGCACATCTTGCCATTGCAGTGTCTAGGCAGGATCATGATTTCAAGCTTGACGCTAGAGCAGAGTGTAATCGATAGGGGTGTAATGATTCACTCATCTCACGGTTCAGTTCGGTTCACGATACTGATCTCACGGTTCGGTTCACGATTCTTTAAACTAAGCATGAATCAAGAAAAGTTAAGATTGATTTTTTTATTTTATTATTAGTTTAAAGACATTTGCAAAACAGTACATTTCCTTTAAAATGTAGCTAAAAGTACTGTTCTCAAAAGTGATAAATGATCCATCAGAGATGAACTGAGACTAAAAATCTGCCTAAAACAGAGCAATGGTGACACCAAATGGAAATATTAGATAATCATTCTGCTTACTGAAAATAAAGAATTATGTTAGATACATATGCTGCTTACAAACTGTTACTGATTACATTCATTTAAAATATTTTACATTAAAATTGTAGATATGAATATTATTTTCAAAAATACATATTTAATGGAAGTGTATGCTTATACAGTTAAATAATAATAATTTACTGATGAAATCAAATCAGACATGACAATTGATATTAGTTTTATTCCCCCATAACATTATTATACATAAAATTCATTGTTATATACATTAGATTAATATAGCACTATCATTAAACCTCTGTAAACTTTAATTTTCTCTTGCGCAGTCAGAGCAGATCACTTTTGTGCTTCAGACGCATATTCGATCCCTCGTGCTGGAAAATCCGCTTTGCTGTTTCAGTTTTCACAGTTTCAGCCAAACTCATCGTGCAACACCTGTGGCTGCTAGTGTGCAATCATATTTTAGAGCTCCTTGTGTATTTTAGAGTTATACTTTGGTCTGTTCTCACCCAAAACTGATTGGATTGCTTCAGAAGACCTGGATTAAACCACTGGAGTTGTATGGATTACTTTTATGCTGCCTTTAAATTCTTTGTGGAGCTTCAAAGTTTTGGTCACCATTCACTTGCATTGAACAGACATACAGAGCTGAGATATTCTTCTAAAATCTTAGTTTGTGTTCTGCAGGAGAAAGAAAGTTATACACATATGGGATGGCATGAGGGTGAGTGAATGATGAGAGAAATTTCATTTTTAGGTGAACTTACCCTTTAATATTGTCCTTCTGAATTGAACATATTCATTTATGTTGAAATAATCTTGATCAATGTCTTATTTTAGTCAACAACACGTGGCACTATTAAAGAAAAGCCGGGCTTTAACCCAAGCGAGGATGCTGCTGCTTTAAGGAAAGCTATAGAGGGCATTGGTAAGACAAGAACTAACATGAGAGGTGTGGTTAGATTTCTTTAGAGACGTTACTGTGCACACATTCATCTGATGTGTTGAAATCCAGTTATTTTCTATTGGCTGGCTCTCAATATCCTTATGTCATAATGAGGCACTGTGTGTGCAAATGTATGTTTGCATTTGTGTATCCTTCAGGCACCACTGAAAAGACTCTTATTGACATTCTGACTCAAAGGAGCAATGCCCAGCGCCAGCTCATCTGTAAATCCTATCAAGAGGCTACAGGAAGGGTAAAACCACCATCTCTTGTACTGTGAATTTATCACATATCAGTACTACATTTACAAGTGACATTCAAAAACACCCTTATGTTTTTATTCTCAGACTTTGTGCAATGACTTGGAAGGTGACACCCGTGGAGATTTTGAAGATATTTTGGTGACCCTGATCACTCCTCCTGCTAATTTTGACTGCCAAGAATTTATACGGGCAATAAAAGTAAACAAACTTTCTTTTCCATATTTGCAAAAATATTGTAGGTTTTGAATATATTTTTGTTGCTTTGACTGCAACCCCTGCTGAGCTTGACTGCTAATAGTTTAGATAGGCAGTAAATGTCATGAAACAGACCAAGATAAAGCAATTTAAGTTGTCTTTGCAATGCAGGGAGCTGGCACCAATGAAAGCGTTTTAACTGAACTATTTGCATCACGCTCCAACCGTCAAATCAAGGCTCTGTCTGAAGCATATCTGGCAGGTTTGTATCTCATCAGATTTACTTTTAACTTATCTCACATCTATTTCACCAAAAAGCTTTAAAAAATTGTTTTTACAATAATAATCAATTGTAATCTATTTTTCAGACACTGGAAGATCGCTGATTTATGACCTTAAATCAGAGGTGTCGGGGGACTTTGAAAAGGCCTTGCTGGTCCTTGCAGAGGTTTATTCAAATAAATTTCTCCCTGTCCTGCATCATATTTAAATGAATTCAAATGAGTTATGCAGCCATCTTGCTTACACATTGTTTATCTCTCTTAACTTAAAGGGCAAGAGGGACGAGAGTACAAATGTGGATGTGGCAAAAGCTAAAGAGGATGCCAAGGTGAAGTAAACACTATTGAATTTTTTGGCAGACATTTACACTACCAGTCAAAAGTTTGGGCACACTTGACTGAATAAATGCTTGAAATTAGAAGACATATTGAAAATGTGTATATATTCGAATTTGTTTACCAAACTGAATTGGACCAAATAGTGAAGGAAAAGCAGCCAAGCATGCATGGGAACTCCTTCAGTACTGTTTAAAAGGTATTCGAGGCATGGCATAGGCTATGTGGCCGGTGAACAAGAGACCAACACAGTGGGTGGCGTCAAGCCTCAGAGAGGCATTTATTGAAAACAATAATAAACATAAAATGTCCAAAAATGGGGAAATTAGTGTCCAAGGGGGAAGGTGTCCAAAATAAAGGGGAATCTGGCATCCTCACAGTGAAAAGGGGCATCGTGTAGGATTGGGAGTGTCCAGAGGAGGATTCAGGACGTGGGCGGGGTCCGGCGGCTGCACGCGCTCCCCTCATTGTTCCGTGGCACGTGGGGCCGCGTTGCCTGTCAGGGCAAAGCGGCCCGGCATCTGCGCCATTGGACACGACGCATGCTTCAGTCCCCCCGGCGTCGCATTTAGGTTTAGGACTAAACTGCCAGTGTGAAAGCAGTTCGCTCCATGGGTCCGACACGCATCAAAGGGGGCTTTCACACTGGCAGTTTAGTCCGAAACAGAGCACGGTTCATATGAAAAGTTGGTAATGGGAAAGCTGTCATGCAGAGCAGGAAGCACACCATGGTAGCGAACCTGAGACTACCTGTAGGATGTGGTCAGAGTTCGTCTGCCCTGGAACTGTGGTGCGGTTCGCATGAGTGAGAAAGCAACCTGTATTCGGGTCCGCACTTGTTCAGGAAGTAAAATGACTTGCGCATGCGCTTTTGCCGATTTAAGCATGATGGCATCATCAGATGCACAAAAATAAACACACACACACATGCATTATGAGTAGCAGGGAATCGTTTTGGGGCACAGAAAAGGTGAGGTGCCTTTTATATATGTGAGTAAGTGAGCGTGCAACCAGCTGTGTCCTCAAAAAAGATTGTTTGTGAACATCAGATATAGTCTCCTTCCCCTGGACATGTACAACTGCTGAATTACAGCATGCGAAGCACAGAGGCGCAAGTGTTGTTCACTCTGGTGTGCATAATGACACAAAATTAAAAACAAACACACAAATTCAGCGACCTGCGTTGTGCTTTCCATCATGTGCACGTTTGTGATGACGCAAGTTGATGACAGAAAAGCACCGGGGTTCGACAGAATCATACATCAGTCTGAAACCAGACCAGTGCTGCAGGGGGCACAATCGTGCTTGGACCACAGCAAACGTGCCCAGTGTGAAAACCACCTAATTCGGCTGGAACCCTCCCTGCTCTAGATCTGTGAAGAAGCCAGTGTGTGCACACAAAGAGATTCGGCTTCCCGAAAAGAGGCGCTATACGTTTATTTGACAATGGTGACGAGGCTTATTAGTTATGCGCCTCTTCTCTCTCCTGCCCACTCCTGTCGTGAGCCTGGCTGAAGGACAGCCCTCAGAGGCGGGGCAACGGTGACGAGAGGGAGGGGTGGGTCGTTCTGCCACAGCTTTCAGAGAATCCTCCATTATTTATCCCCTTTTCTCCCAATTTGGAATGCCCAATTCCCACTACTTAGTAGGTCCTCGTGGTGGCGCGGTTACCGCAATCTGGGTGGTGGAGGACAAGTCTCAGTTGCCTCCGCTTCTGAGACCGTCAATCCGCGCATCTTATCACGTGGCTCACTGTGCATGACACCTCGGAGACTCCGCATGTGGAGGCTCATGCTACTCTCTGCGATCCACTTACAATTTACCACGCGCCCCATTGAGAGCGAGAACCACTAATCGCGACCACGAGGAGGTTACCCCATGTGACTCTTCCCTCCCTAGCAACCGGGACAATTTGGTTGCTTAGGAGACCTGGCTAGAGTCACTCAGCACACCCTGGATTCGAACTCGCGACTCCAGAGGTGGTAGTCAGCGTCAATACTCGCTGAGCTACCCAGACCCCATCTTTGATTTTTAATGGGAATGATTCCGAGGCTGTGAGGGATAGACTTACCATCTCTTCAATCGCATGAATGGTATAAAGCTGTATAAAGCTCCTAGATCACATCTGATTTTCCACAACTCATGTTGTCTGGAGTTCTTTGTATACTGAATGTTCTGGGACAGATATTTTGTCAATGTTTTGTCCGCGGAATGATCCAAAAACACTTTAAACTGCAGTACAGCCCACTGAAGAGACTGTAAGTTTATCCCTCACAGCCTCATTGTCATTCCCATTAAAAATCAAAGATGGCGCTAGCGTGAATAAGGTCTATGACTCAACTGAGTGTTGCCCCCTTGTGGACCCACTATTTACTGCAAATAATTCAAGGTGCATGCACACACTGCATGTTCATAATGCGTGCTGTAAAAAAAAACTGCGTCCTGTACGTTGACGCCTAGCGTTCACATCTTACTAAAGTATACTTTGAGCTTAAGGGAGGGCATTGCCCCCAGTTATCCCCCATTGCAACCATGAAGCTGATCTCAAGTGCTCTTGATACTTTACAGATCTTGTATGAGGCAGGAGAGAAGAAGTGGGGAACAGACGAGAGCAAGTTTATCGACATCCTCTGCCACAGGAGTGTTCCTCAGCTCAGACAAAGTACGACTTGATTAGGCAGCAAGTTTCCTGTACAGAATTACATTTTTGTGTGGACAAATGTGTTCAAACTGTTAACCAAATGTAAATGACTCATACATATGAGAACTATATGCGATACTGTAATTTGAGTTTTGGCTTCATTCACCGATGAGCAGTGAAATAATTTTTTGAAAGAAATGTCCTTGTTCCATTTCAGCAATTTGATTTGTAGTTTGAATTAGTTGTTCTTTCGTTGTGTCTTAGCTCTGGTTGAGTACAAGAGTGTGAGTGGAAAAACCCTGCAGGAGAGCATTGAGAAGGAAATGTCTGGAAGACTGGAGGATATTCTTGTGGCTATAGGTGATAATGAAGTTTTGCATTTTTTAGTTAACTGCTATTCTACTTGCTGATACTTTCAGATAGGGATTTGAACAAACCCCTAATTCTAAGTATTAAAACCATATAAAATCGTCATATTTGATAAATTATTTTCTACTTCATCAACATAATACTTTGCTGAAAAACCTGTTGTGTGCAATGTACTAGATGTCTATTGCATCCTGCTGAACGTTTCTGTGCTCTTCTGGAAGTAGAAGACCTTGTAATATTATTTCCACCTTTGTATTGCGATGCGCATGCCTTTTTGCTGTGAAATCCTTGCTGATTTTTATCAAGTTAAAGTAACAATAATGTTTACAGTATATTGTTACTGATATTTCAAGTTGAGTATTTGCTGAACTGAAGCAACTTGTGCTTGCTTAAAATTTCGTAAATTATTTTATGGAAGAATCATGTAGAACTGTTGCATCATATTTGATACAAGCATGCTTTTGAGGTCTATCTCTCAATCATAATTACATTCCATTCATGCCCACTACAATAAAAAACAAAAAACTCAGAGCTGTGAAAATACTGAAATATATTATTTTTATTAGATATATTTAAAGTGGGAACTGATAATATATTTTTCTTTGTGCAGCCTGCTTGTTATTATCAAGAACTCATTGTTTTACATTACAGGCTATTATGATGTAATTTTACTAGAACCTCTTGAAATGTTTAAATTTACATTTTTATTAAACATCAGTAGTGTTTGGGGCTTAAAAACATAATTGTTTTTTGAAAAAAGTATTTTTATATTTCATTCATAAAAAACATTGTATTTGATGTGCTGAATTGTAATGTCATGACATTTCTATATAGACCAAGGAAGTTCTTTTAGTAGACCCCAAGATGTACCACTGTGGCATCTATGTGCTAAGAGAAACTTAAAAAACAAAAGTCACAAAAATGAATTGCTGGGTGTCAGGAGGATAATAAATGACCTTTAAAGCCTCATGTATCAAATATGATTAAAAATAAATCACAAAATCACATCGCATTTATTAAGAAATTTCTGATTATTATTTCATAATAGTGATAGACCGATATATCAGCCTGCGATTAATCGGCTGATATTTGGCCATTTTGCGACTATTGGCATCGACTGATCGACCGTGTTCCCTTGGGTGATCAACAGAAGTGTTATCTTTCCCATCTGTCAATTCCAAAATCTACCAATAGATTTGTCAATGGATAGTCAACACTTTCTGTTTTAAAGTTTATGTAAATATTGCATAAAAGAAGGAAAATTTGTGTTCATCTGATTTCCTGTTGTTAAACTGTATTATGTTTATCAGCATTGATATCAGCCATCCTGCTTTCTAGATATGGGTATCAGCATCAGCCACTGAAAAACCCATATCGGTCAACCACTATTTCATATGTTAGGCTTTAGAGCGTTAAACTTTGGCAAGTAACTCATCCTGCACCGTTTGTGCTATGGACGTAAATGACACCCCAAATCACGTGGCTTGTTGAGGAGAAGTGTGCTATACATTACTAAGTGATTGTACTCTTGATTTTTGCTTGGCAGATGATAAAACTGACAGAAAAATCTCATAGACTTGAAGGAGGGTCCCAAGCCATATGTAGGGACCACAATATCATAGAGACTAGGGCTAGGCTCTTTTGATTTGTGACTGTAAATAACCACCCAGAACACTCTAGCATTGTGGTGGCAAGTTTTGGGCAAGCACCACTTACATTTAAGTAAGTAAGATCAAGTAAGATTTAACAAATGTTTCCCTCCTTTAGTTAAATGTGTGAAGAGTGTCCCAGCTTACCTTGCAGAGCGGCTGTATAAAAGCATGAAGGTTAGATCTTTCTTTTTTCTCTATCTCGCATTTTTTGGCACATTACTGTTGAATTATATAATAAGGCAAAGGCCCAAACTATAAAACATGATTCCATTTTACTATCAACACCAGCAAGCAGACATTTTTAGCAGAAATGCTGTATTATTATTTCTTTCAGGGTGCTGGTACTACTGAATCCACCCTAGCTAGAATCATAGTGAGCCGATCAGAGATTGACCTGCAGGACATCAAGGCCGAATATAAGAAGATGTTTGGCAGTTCTTTATACTCTGCCATTGAGGTAAGAAGCACTAAATGTGAACTTTGAACAACATCAAAATTATATAATTCTTTTAATGCTTTTAAAAATACTACTTAAAAATCATGTCCTGCTTTTATAAGTGTGTGATTATAACATGGTCCTGTCCCATCCTGCTGGCATGCTTCGCTTTAATGTTTTACCTGATTGACTCAATACAAATGCCTCTGTCTCCTAACTGGTTGCAGTCTGAGATAGGCAGTTACTATGGCCACTGTCTGAAGATGATTTGTGAATGACATCCTCAGTGGGAGGGATTGATGTATAGTCCCGCCCTACAGAAAGGGCCTTCTGTGGCCTACTTTTGGCTATTAATGCTGCCTTCACTTGTTTTTACAAATGGACCCTTTTCAGATTTCCACTATTAAGCTTCAACGATTTTCCAAAGAGAAAAATTATATAGATTACAACAGTCAGAAGAAAGAAATATGCCAAATTTACTGTCACTCCCTCAGCAGCTGTTTTAGACACCCCATTGCAGCAGTTTACTTTTTTCTTTTTTTTTTTTCTTTTTTATTAATGCTAGGGTATTATAACACAAAGAATAATTGTATAAATTTACATTAAATAATAGTGATGCTGTGAAATGAAAATTCTTGTCTGAAACTGAAAATACTGGACACACTGGGCCAAAAAGCAAAAATTATTATTTTAAATTAAAGTTTGTTTGGAATAATTAAACAAATTCTGAATGTTATATTAAAGGTAAATGATATGATATTATATTATACATTTTTAAGTGATAACACTTAGAAAACACACATTACTACCATAAAATCTAGGCTCTAACAACTTAAAAAAATAATACTAAATGTTTATTTGACATATATACATATATATATATACACACACACACACACACTGGCGGCCAAAAGTTTGGAATAATGTACAGATTTTGCTGTTTCGGAAGGAAATTGGTACTTTAATTCACCAAAGTGGAATTCAACTGATCACAAACTATAGTCAGGACATTACTGATGTAAAAAACAGCACCATCACTATTTGAAAAAAGTCATTTTTGATTAAATCTAGGCAGGCCCCTTTCCAGCAGCCATCACTCCAACACCTTATCCTTGAGATATGGAAGGCTAGATGTACAACTAAACAAGAATATAAGTACATCAGAGTCTCTAGTTTGAGAAATAGACGCCTCACATGTCCTCAGCTGACAGCTTCATTGAATTCTACCCGCTCAACACCAATTTCATGTACAACAGTAAAGAGAAGACTCAGGGGTGCAGGACTTATGGGAAGAATGGCAAGAAACAGACATTGGACAACAGATAATTGGAAAAGAGTGTTATGGATCTTAACCCCATTGAGCTTTTGTGGGATCAGCTAGACTGTAAGGTGCGTGAGAAGTGCCCGACAAGACAGCCACATCTATGACAAGTGCTACAGGAAGTGTGGGGTGAAATGTCACCTGAGTATCTGGACAAACTGACAGCTAGAATGCCAAGGATCTGCAAAGCTGTCATTGCTGCACGTGGAGGATTTTTTGATGAGAACTCTTTGAAGTAGTTTAAGAAGTTCTGAACCTTTTTTTCAAATTCTAGTAATTTTTCACGTTACTAATGTCCTGACTATACATTGTGATCAGTTGAATGCCACTTTGGTGAATAAAAGTACCAATTTCTTTCCATAAGAGCAAAATCTGTACATTATTCCAAACTTTTGTCTGCCAGTGTGTGTGTGTGTAAATATATATATATATATATATATATATATATATATATATATATATACTGTATATATACCGATCAGCCACAACATTAAAACCACCTGCCTAATATTACGTAGGTCCCCCTCGCCAAAACAGCGCCAACCCGCATCTCAGAAAAGCATTCTGAGATCATATTCTTCTCCCCAAAATTATACAGAGTGGTTATCTGAGTTAACATAGACTTTGTCAGTTTGAACCAGTCTGGCCATTCTCCGTTGACCTCTCTTATCAACAAGGCATTTCCATCCACAGAACTGCCGCTCACTGGATGTTTTTTGTTTTTGGCACCATTCAGAGTAAATTCTAGAGACTGTTGTGCGTGAAAATCCCAGGAGATCAGCAGTTACAGAAATACTCAAACCAGCACATCTGGCACCAAAAATCATGCCACGGTCCAAATCACTAAGATCTCATTTTTCCCCCGTTCTGATGTTTGATGTGAACATTAAAAAAGCTCCTGACCCATATCTGCATGATTTTATGTACTACAATGCATTACAAATGATTGGTTGATCGCATGGATGATTGTAAATATTGCACAACCCTGTACAACTCTTTTATGCCATTTTTGGTCGAAATTTCTGTGCATCCCTATTGAATAATGTAAAAATTTGCCAGATTTACACTGCAAAATTAAGAAGAAAATGCGTCATCACAGTCTCTGGAAAGGCTCCATTGAGTACACATGGATGCACCATAATGTCGTAATTAACAGTGGGAAAAGGTCAATTCAAGAATCATGGTGGAAGCAATTTGTTTTAATTGTGAATTTTTATAACTTACAATGGAGCTAAAGGCACTTGGCATAAATGTTTTTTTCTGATGTCAAATTGTATCAAGATTAAAATAATACATTTCTTTTTATTAAAAAGGTGTTGGAGCAACATAATTTGTGTTAAAAGAGATAATAACAGAAGGTTGTTTTGATTAAAATTCTTTTTTTTTTTTTAAGTGGTGAAGTGGCCTTTTACCCCAAACTTGGGTAAAAAATAGTGCACCATTTCCTATTCATTTCAATCGCATTTGGCATTTCATAACATCTCAAGTATTCTACAAACAAATAAAAAATGCAAATATACTGTGTGTATGTATGTTTGTGTATATATATATATATATATATATATATATATATATATATATATATATATATATTATACATAATGTATCAATCACACACCTAATGCACATCATTTGCTTTTCATTTTATTGCTATAAAAGAAAAAAAGCTTTGTTGAGAAGTGAAAAAAAGTGAAAGAATTATGAAATTGTCCAACAAGTCCCAGGAGGACAGAATGCAGCATATGTCTGATGTATCTTGTAAAGGTCCAGAAATCAGATTTTTTTAAATAGATCAGTTACAGCATGAAAACATCCAAAGCCATGTTGCTCTCTGTTTCACTGATGTTCAGTGTTGTTCACTGTTAACCTACGAACTGCTAAACCTTAAGACCTTAAGAGAATGCACGACCTTCCTTTGTGCTCAGAAATGAGTAAAACGCCTGATAATTATATTTAAGTAGAAGCCTCAAAATGCGATTTTCATCCGTAATGGTTTACTGACATGTTCTAAGTGTTTAGCAGGCACAATATGTCACCAGTTTTACACCTGGACACACATTGGGTAAAGCAAAAAGTCAAGTAACTTTCATGCAAGAAGTTACAGTAATCATATTCTCTTCATTTCTTTTTTGTAGTCTGAAACAGCAGGGGACTTTCGTCAGACCCTGCTGAAGATCCTTGGTGAAGATGACAAAGCCTGAGCCAATCTAATACTATCTGACTGTAATGTAAAATGTTTTCTCTCAAACAGTATGATGTGAAGGCCACACGTCAATGAATGTCTAAATATAACTTTAATAGACTTACAATGCATCAGAAGAGCTTTATGAAGTTGTTAGTTGTTTTTGTTTTTTTGTAAACTAACATAAATACATGCATATTATAGATCACTTATATAGTAATTGGGTGTAATGAACTTTGCAATACCAAAACCTACATTTTGTTGGTACGTACACTGCAAATGTATCTTTTGAGATTAATGACTGATGGTGACTGAAGAATAAAGACTTTTCTAAACTCTTTCAGTGTGCAGGTATGTCTGTAATCCAGTAGGTGGCAGTCAATTACATCTTAATGGTAACATTTGTAATGCTTGCAAATGTTACATTATGATTTATGATGTAAATGTGTATAAGAAAATATGAAAATGTATTCCAAATACTTTTTCCTCTGTCGTACTTTACTGCTTAAAAAATCTGGGATTTGGTAAAAAGAGAGTCTTCAAAGGTACCACTCCCTAGTATTAAGCATTTCTTCAGTTTTGCTTTTGACTAAAGTAGAAGACATCCTAAGCCTTCTTTAAAGGTATGATGTTAGGTTATGTGTGCTTGGATCATAATTAAAAGTGTCAAGAAATGGAAAATTTCCAAAAGTGTCCCACTTTGCCCATATTCACCCAGGTATATCAAAAACTAAAATTAATTTGTGACCATTTATATTTTTATTTTATTTAGTTTTGGAATTATGAACAAGTATTTTAGTTTCAGTTTTTTCTAATAATTTCAGTTTTTAGTTTTATTTTAGTTAACAAACATTTTTTAATGTATTTTTAGTTTCAGTTTTCATTAACTATAATAACACTGGTCTGATTAGTAGGTAAAAGTTATTTCCACGTTCTGGTGGTTGGGAGCAGAGGTATTCAAGCCATAAGATACTTTTTGTAAAATGAGTTAAAAAGTAATGGAGATCTATTGAAAGTTGCATTTTTAAACTTTGATGAGTTATAAATATGACTCTTCATGTGCTCTCTAGTCATTTACATTTAGAGAACATGTTGATGTATTGTGTTCCCTTCAATTGATTCCTTAAATTTTCTTTAGTTGGTCTTAAAAAAGTCTTAAATTTAGCTTCATAAAACCTGCAGAAACCCTGTCTGGAGCATCTGTGAGGTCCAAGCAACAGCTGTGTGCATCGATTGCGGTCCCAAAAGTAAGATTTTGTACTCTGGGGAAATTATTTTCATGAGATATAGTTTGCATCAATGGTAATATTACATTTGTGCATAAAACATTATACTGTATATGCCAAATATATATTTATTTTCTCATATTTCAGATTTTTATGGCCATCAATCCAATAGTATGCCTAAATTGACACAATGTGCATGTTTTCAAACAGTCTGCAGAGATGTGAAAGCTCGGATTATCTCCATTATTGTCCATAATCAGCACCTTTGATAAGTTCTGTGAAAGACAACTTGACCTCTTAACCATGTTTTCTCTTTTCAATTAGTCTTCAGACAGAAAAAGAACAATTCACTGGTCTAATCCCTAATGGTACTCCATCAAGACAATAGCCATCGGATTACAACATATTTCAGAATAAGATTAAGACATTTTGACCCTCTTATGTCAAAACTACACAACTAAGACATTTGATGGTATCATCAGGGGATTAACGGCTGGTCAAATTTTCACATGCAGAACAACATGCATTGTTCTGGGATTTTAATATCTTTCGAAGCAATATCTCACGACCGAGAGTGCTGTAGGCTGAATATCAACATGACTGTGATTCAGCTGCAGATAATCAAGTAATTTCATGAAAGGAGTATCATACCAATTGATGAAGTACACCAAGCACAAAAATCTGCTATTAGGGGTTTTGCAATCTTAAATATATTAATTCAAACTTATTATTAATACATATATATGTGAGTGATGATGGTGTATTTTTATCAATATTTTAAAGAAGTATAGGCCTATGCATTTTTAAGTTTGATGTTTTCATGTTATTTTTTTACAGAATAGTGGGCTGTATGTCTGTGTGTAAAGAGAAGTTTTCAAAGAAGCCAAGTTCAAAAGTTTTTTTATTCTATTAACAGAAAAGTTATATTATTGCAATGTCTTACATTTTATTGACAGGAGGCCTTGATAACTCACAGTGAATTCAGAAACAGTAGGTTGATTTTCTTTAAGTAAAATCGGTCTGTGCTTACCGAAATGCAAAACACTGTCCCCAGTGGCCAAAGAGGTAAGTGTTGTTGCGCGTATTTGCACGTGTGAGCTCCATTTTCCAGGGTGAAATGTCCACAGAGGGGCGCCAAAAGTGAGTTTAGCTGAAAAGGCTGTAATACAGTGAAGAGGAATGCATATTTTATAAACTGTACTCCCTAATCATCAATGTAGTAAAAATGTAATGTTAGAGGGAAAAATGCAACCTCCAAATCTCACTCATCAATGGTTATGCGAATGCAATTAGTTCTAATTTCAACATGGTATCCGATCCCCAGTTTCCCATTCTGCTGATGCAACGTGCTTCCAGTCCACAAAAGAAGGTAAACATGCTTAAGGCCAATGCAAAAATGTCAGATAGGAGATGCCGCTTGTTGGTGAGTGGGAATAATGTTGCTGATCCTAGCATACCTGAACTCTCAGAAACAACTTGCCGACTTGCCGTGTGAATGACCAGACATCCCTGGTTTTTGACGTCTGTCCCCAACTGGAGCTGTCCCCAGAAATGTCCCTGTTTTTACTGCGCTTTCAAAACAGTCCGATAAGTGAAAATACATGGCAAGAAAACCGCTATTGAAGCCTACCGGCAACAAGGTTTACTGTGTGATGTTTATTCTGACCAACAGAGGGGGCTGCTCGCTATAGCTGCTTTAAGTCTTTCGTCTTCCTTTACTGATTACTTGTTCGCGCCAGTTTTGCTATTAAGAACTGAACCAGGGAGCAAGCGCAATTGAAAAGAATCATCATCATCATTATCAGCTTTGAAATGAGGCACATACTAGCTATGTTATATAAATAAGTTATACTGGTATGTATTATATAAAATGTATGAATTTAAAATAAGAATACAACATTAATAACATGGAAAAATAAATGAAATGTATAAAAAAGTATCTGCAAAGAACAACAATAAATGTAAGTCAGCACATTACAGCACAGATTATATTGTGTTTGCTGGGAAACAAGCGACTGAAAAGAAGCAACATAATGCATAAGAGTTTATCAAAATTAAAGGTATAATTAAGAAAAACAGGTCCATTGGAGACACCATATAAGATAACTGATACAGTTAGGTAGTGTAATAATAATAATAATGATTATTATACAATATTAAATATCTTTGTGTCATGACTACAAAGTAGAAAAAATCCCCAACATTATGAGGCATCTATGAGGGGTAATCAGCCCTTCAGAAATTAATTTCAGGCCCTGATATAGTACATAGTGTAAGTGTTTCATATGATTTCAGTTGTAATGCTGAGGGAAATGGTAGTCAAGTGAGGTAATTTCTTTTGAAATTCCTCAGCCAGATTGCCGGCAAGCAAATTAGTAGCCTACCGTCTTACTTGTAAGAAAGTGCCAGGTAAAGGTGAAGGAAAGGAGGAGAAGAGAAGGAACTGTTGTAAAGAGTATGACCAAGAGCAGGTCCCAGTCAGCTGCAATAGTTCCTTTATTCAATCATTGTTTATATATGTTTGTTTAGTTCACTTTTGCCACAATGTCATCTACTGTATACAGTGTAGAAAAGAATGAACTCATATGTAACAGAAAACAATTAAAAACTATCAACTTTACCTCCGTATCAGAATTTCAGTGAGACATATTCAACAGTGTATGATATACCATAGTTCATCACATTACTACATTCACCATGGTCAAAATACATAACATCTGAATTGTCACACTTTTTTAATTCATAGCTAAGTAACGTGAAATTTCAATTACATATTTACCACTGAACTAGAAATGTCCCTGTTTCTCATTTCAGAAATCTGGTCACACCTTACGTGTGATCATGTTGGCAATTTTGGTTTGAAATGTTCCACCCTTACACATTCTCTCCTGTCACAAGTTCAAATCTCAACATATCATTTTTTGTTAATTTAGCTTTATTGGCACATGGAGACATTATTTGCCTGATAGAATTTTAAAAATCTAGCAGAAATTTATTTATAAAATCCACTTTCCAAATGGACAAAATGTGCCTGTTTTAACCAAATGTATCAATTACAGTTGTTCTGATGTTATAATTAATAATAATAATAATTCCTTACATTTATATAGCGCTTTTCTAGGCACTCAAAGCACTTTACATAGTATAGGGGGAATCTCCTCAATCACCACCAGTGTGCAGCATCCACCTGGATGATGCAACAGCAGCCATAGTGCACCAGAACGCCCACCACACATTAGTTAGTGGAGATGAGAGTAGAGTGATGTAGCCAATTCAGGGATGGAGATTATTAGGAGGGCATGATAGATTAGGGCCAATGGGGGGGGGGGGGATTTTGGCCAGGACACCAGGGTTATACCCCTACTCTTTACGAGAAGTGCTCTGGGATTTGTAACGACCACAGAGAGTCAGGACCTTGGTTTAACATCTCATTCAAAAGACGGTGCTTTTTTACAGCATATAGTGTCCCCATCACTATACTGGGGCATTAGGACCCACACAGACCACAGGGTGAGCACTTCCTAATACTACTTCCAGCGGCAACATTAGTTTTTACCCAGGAGGTCTCCCGTCCAGGTACTGGCCAGGCTCACCCTGCTTAGCTTTAGTGGGCACCCAGGCGAGAGCTGCAGGGTGATATGGCTGCTGTTGAGTACAACAGTACGATTGCGATTCAAGCAGATATGATATACAGGTGCATCTCAATAAATTAGAATGTCATGGAAAAGTTAATTTATTTCAGTAATTCAACTCAAATTGTGAAACTCGTGTATTAAATAAATTCAATGCACACAGACTGAAGTAGTTTAAGTCTTTGGTTCTTTTAATTGTGATGATTTTGGCTCACATTTAACAAAAACCCACCAATTCACTATCTCAAAAAATTAGAATACATCATAAGACCAATAAAAAAAAAAACATTTTTAGTGAATTGTTGGCCTTCTGGAAAGTATGTTCATGTACTGTATATGTACTCAATACTTGGTAGGGGCTCCTTTTGCTTTAATTACTGCCTCAATTCGGCGTGGCATGGAGGTGATCAGTTTGCGGCACTGCTGAGGTGGTATGGAAGCCCAGGTTTCTTTGACAGTGGCCTTCAGCTCATCTGCATTTTTTGGTCTCTTGTTTCTCATTTTCCTCTTGACAATACCCCATAGATTCTCTATGGGGTTCAGGTCTGGTGAGTTTGCTGGCCAGTCAAGCACACCAACACCATGGTCATTTAACCAACTTTTGGTGCTTTTGGCAGTGTGGCAGGTGCCAAATCCTGCTGGAAAATGAAATCAGCATCTTTAAAAAGCTGGTCAGCAGAAGGAAGCATGAAGTGCTCCAAAATTTCTTGGTAAACGGGTGCAGTGACTTTGCTTTTCAAAAAACACAATGGACCAACACCAGCAGATGACATTGCACCCCAAATCATCATAGACTGTGGACACTTAACACTGGACTTCAAGCAACTTGGGCTATGAGCTTCTCCACCCTTCCTCCAGACTCTAGGACCTTGGTTTCCAAATGAAAACTTGCTCTCATCTGAAAAGAGGACTTTGGAACACTGGGCAACAGTCCAGTTCTTCTTCTCCTTAGCCCAGGTAAGACGCCTCTGACGTTGTCTGTGGTTCAGGAGTGGCTTAACAAGAGGAATACGGCAACTGTAGCCAAATTCCTTGACACGTCTGTGTGTGGTGACTCTTGATGCCTTGACCCCAGCCTCAGTCCATTCCTTGTGAAGTTCACCCAAATTCTTGAATCGATTTTGCTTGACAATCATAAGGCTGCAGTTCTCTTGGTTGGTTGTGCATCTTTTTCTTCCACACTTTTTCCTTCCACTCAACTTTCTGTTAACATGCTTGGATACAGCACTCTGTGAACAGCCAGCTTCTTTGGCAATGAATGTTTGTGGCTTACCCTCCTTGTGAAGGGTGTCAATGATTGTCTTCTGGACAACTGTCCGATCAGCAGTCTTCCCCATGATTGTGTAGCCTAGTGAACCAAACTGAGAGACCATTTTGAAGGCTCAGGAAACCTTTGCAGGTGTTTTGAGTTGATTAGCTGATTGGCATGTCACCATATTCTAATTTTTTGAGATAGTGAATTGGTGGGTTTTTGTTAAATGTGAGCCAAAATCATCACAATTAAAAGAACCAAAGACTTAAACTACTTCAGTCTGTGTGCATTGAATTTATTTAATACACGAGTTTCACAATTTGAGTTGAATTACTGAAATAAATGAACTTTTCCACAACATTCTAATTTATTGAGATGCACCTGTAACTAGATATTTGTTTATGTTTGCTCCACTAATGAATATAGTTCCAAAAGAAGCAGTCAAAACAATTGCAATGCAACCTATCCAATCAATTTGTTGCCTGAAACCAGGGACTGAAAACGTCCCACTGAATGAAAACAAAACCGAAAACTAACTAAATGTTTTGTAGAACGTAATGGGAACGAAGTCCCTTTCAATTGCTCCAGAGTGAAAACTTTATTTTGAAATGTTGGTAACCGGATAATAAATGGTTAATTTCATTCTGATAATTTTTATTTTTTTCATAAAAACCAAAGTTTAAAGTGAAAGTTTTCAGATTTACACCATTTCCTGTTGCCCCACAAATTAGGCTTCTCTCTCTATTTAGTTGAACATGAAAAGCATGTGCTTTGATTCTGAAGGAAACTGCTGCATCACACATTTCTTTGGCTTACTGCATGTTGTGGATTTAACCTTCTGTGACATGTTGAACCATTTAGACAACTATATATAATTACTACGTATACATGCATGTTTAATCCAGATAAAAGGAATAATATCCAGGTAAAAAGTTTCCAAGTCTTCACTGAATTATTGCTACATATGATGCATTAATACAGATTTGATGCTGCCATGTTCTGACCAAGAAGCAGATCTGTTATTAAAACAAATAATTAAAATAAAATTATTTAATAATTATTTAATGTTTCAAATACAATAATTCGGCCCACACAAGATGACATACAATCCAAACGTGCCAAAGCTTGTGTGCATGCATGCAGGAGAGAGAGTCTTTTATTTTGAGCTTGTTTTTCCTGACCAGGTCCCTTTTTTCTTGAGAGATCTGGTAACACTGCAGCTGGTAAATCGCACCCTTAGCATAGAGTACTGTCATTTAAAAAAAAGAACATTATTAACCCCTTCTCTAATTTCTTTCTAACAGGTTACCAATTATATAGGAGGAAGAGGAACGCCGGAACCAGACACTCAGAATGAACCAAAATGAGAACCGTTTAGTTTTTAGTCCGTGCCTGGGACTAACTTTTGTATAAATAATGCATCACGTAGAAACAAAATCATTTTAATTTAGCATCAGTATTTAGATATTCACATCATTCAAAACAATTAAAATCACAAATAAAGACAAAGAGACAATCAGAGTATGTAACCAAGTAAAGTAACCAACAGAATATAAAAAAGGCTGCAATGAAGACAGTCATTCAAAAAGGCTCTGTATTGACTGCCTAGATACAAGATTTTAGTCAATTAAGTGCAAGTATAGTGATTTATATCCCTATTTTGCATACAGTACAGTCATGCTTGCTTAGTCATTTTAATCTTAAAACCAGTTTCTAGTGCGGAAAATATACCGTAGATGAACTCAAATGCACAGAATACCTACAAAACAAGTCCCTTTAACAAAATACAAAAAAATAATAATAAAAAAAAAAAAAAAGTCGCAAAATTACAGTATTAAACCATACAATTCTTCAGCTGCAGAACAGTGATAGTTCAGGTCATTTAAATAATGGACATTCCAGCAAAGTGAGGTGATATGGTACAGAATGTGCACTTACTGTATACCCAAATAATACCATGTGTAAAAGGCTCAATAGCAAACAGCACAAATTGTAACAGGCAAGCACACTATTTGTTCAGCAGATAAAATGTACATTTGAAACATTTGTTCAGGCAGAGGAAATTAACTGATTGCAAAAAACGTTCGTGATATTCATTGCATGTAACCCATGGAGTTGGAAGGCAAATGAGTTTCATTGAGCGATTCTAGTAGTACACACAACTTAAAATAATGCCAACCAAAAACAAATGCATTCATTGAACATAAAGGCTCAGATCATTTTGTAACCATGTTGTCAGAATATAAGATGAACATACATGGAGGTTTATGTGGTCACATTGACATGACATGTTTCATCCACTTCTGTAGTCAGTGCAGGGCTGATTATGTCTGTAGTTCATGATGTAGACCGCAGTCTGGTGCCACCAGTAGAACATGACGACAACCAATATGTGCCAGAACTGATGACTGGCACCCAGATAATTCAGCTGGCCTGTGAGGACAGGAAACAAATAGGCATCTAGATATTTATTCTGACAATGATTTGGTGCATTCTATTTTTTTTTTTTTATGTGAAGACACAAATGTAAGCAGAGGGAAAATAGAAATATAGATAGGGAGTGTCTGTATTTTTATTTTATTTTTTGACTGTACAACCAAAAATAAGATTGGATTTTGGATAAGAAATTATTATAAATTACAGTGAAGTACCCATCACGTAATTATAATGGATTATTAAATTCTGTAATCAATACAGTGGATTTTCCTTTTAAAATTAATGTATCAATGCAATTTTTTGCCCTTAGTAACAAACTTCTAACATTATCATTTGAATACTTTTCAGACATGTGGGTTGAAAAAAAAATAAAAAATGATTAGAGATGGGAATCCTAAGGAATTTAATGATTCTGGTTCCTTAACGGTTCCATTAATGATTCCTTTAGTACTTTTAAGGAAGAAATATTTGGAAATAAGAAATTGGAAATAAGCATTCACTGCCCTCAGCAACCTGTTGTCCAATGATGAGATTGTTTCAGATTTCAACAGAGCAAATAGGACAACTAAGAAATTAATTCAGTCCAATTCTTGCAAAAGACGTGTTTACACAAAGTTTTTAGAGGCAGAAATGCAATCCAATTGATACTAACATTATTCTAAAACCAAAAATGCGAGAACATTTAATTGATTAATTTACTCTTTTAGAAAATTCCACTAATTACAACTCCTGTGCATCTTTTAACTACACATTGTCATATGAACAACCAGTCAGTAATTGCACTGCCTGGTTGAAGTCTAACAATACTTAAGTTATATAACACAGTAACAGTTCATATTAGGGGCCAAGCACCTACTGTACCTGTTAGTTTTCTTTTTATTATTCCTTTCATGAAGTCTATGGCAGCCCATAGAACCGTACATAGGAAAGTTATTAAATTTGGCACGCTGATAGAGGACACTCTCAAATGTAACTGACACAAATTTGGGGTCTCTATAAGCAATTTTTCCACCCATTTAGATTCACCGCCATTTTTATTTTTCCGAAAAACCTACTTTTTCGAACTCCTCCGAGGCCGTATGTCTGATTTGCCTGAAATGTTGCATGTATTATCTAGGACCACTGGAGACAAAACTTTAATAAAAGCTTTTTGATAAACCCAACGGTTCTTGTATAACGCTTCAACGAATTCTATAGCGAGCACGCCAAAATGGACGCGAGGCTGTATTTTCACAACACTTTGGTGTATTATAACAAAACACTGTAAATGTCATCGCTATCATGACTTGAGGGTACTAGCACAGTTTTGAGACCACACCACTTAGTGGTCAAGAGATATAAAAAATTGCTATTTTTCCTTAACCTATAGAGTAAACAGTTTTCCTAAAAATTTATTTCCACATAGCGAGACTACGTTGTGAAATTTTAAGTAATTTCAAGCAATAGAAAGTCTGATTTTTTTCATTAAATAGTTTGTGTCCAGGAGTGTAAGTAATTCATGTTTTTGAGACGTTATAGACATTACAGCTGATTTTCTATAAAGCTAAATAAATAATTCAGATTAAAAGTAATGGCCAGCATCATCAAATCACTGCCAACCATGTAAAAAAAAATTTTGCATTATAAAAATCTGAATCTATGTGTTGATTATCATTGTCACATGTCAGTCAAACATGTTGAGTGGTCCAAACATCATCTGCAGTATAAAATTAAACTTTTGACCAGATGTTAGAAGTGAATGCACTAGTCTGCATAGGAAAGCTATAGGATGCTCCCTTGCTCCCTAATTAGTGAATGACTTAACCTCCAGTCTGCTGTCTGTCTTCACTGGTCTCAGAACAGTTCGAAATGCAATTTATTTTTATCCTAACTCCATTTACAGCCTCTGAGAGCAACATATTCCAGCTTTTGGATATGTCCATTCATCCTCAATGTGATAATGCACAGTGAATGTATTTTTATGGAAAGCTAGTCCTATTGTCCACGTACGTGGACATTGTGTTTAACAGCGTGCTGTTTCACAATAAATTGATGCATTTTTTTAAATCGCATATCGGATGAAACTAGAGACTCTACTCTTTTGACTCAAACAGGTTTTAATGAAAATGTAAGCTGGTT
Organism: Myxocyprinus asiaticus; assembly: GCF_019703515.2. Taxonomy (NCBI): domain Eukaryota; kingdom Metazoa; phylum Chordata; class Actinopteri; order Cypriniformes; family Catostomidae; genus Myxocyprinus; species Myxocyprinus asiaticus. The sequence continues at coordinate 25,612,023 of NC_059385.1, read as the reverse complement.
TCTTACCAGATGTAGTTTTGTTGCCATTTCTCTGAAAGACAAACTCGGCTGAGATTGTCAACATGTTGTTTTGTCACATGACTTGGTGTGCTGAAAATGTAACCCTTTAATGACAGCCTAGATTCTCCTGAAGTGAGATCAGTTGGTTTAAAAAAAAAAAAATTTAGTGAAGCCAAAACGTAATGTCCACGCATGTGGGCGCAGGTCTCACAAGGTTAAATAGTTTGGCCTAATATTATGAGTCTGGTCTCTTTAGATTCCTTGGGGCATACAGAGTGGAACAATACCCAATTTTCATATGTTGGTTAAATTGCTGTATTTTACAAACGCAGTGACATATCATTACTAAACTTGGTAGGCATCATCGGCACTAGGCCTTAAGGGTACCTAAAAAGTTTGGGGCCAGTGCCACCTTGTGGTTAAAATTTATAACAATAACCTGTGACTGCTCTCTTTAAACTCCTTGGGTCATGCAGAGTACATGGATACCCAATTTGCCATGGACGGCCATACTTCCTGTCAATCATTTTTAATTTAATTGAAATTCTACTTTTTAGAATTCCTCTTAGGCCGTAAGTCTGATTCTCACAAACGTTGTCGTATGTCATCTAGGGACACTCATGACAAAAAGTTACTAAAAGCTTTTCGACAGACTATACGGTTCTCGAATAGCACACCAACAAATTAGATGTCAAGACGGCAAAAAGCACGAAGCTTTGTTTCATTGTCACCAAGCCCTGTCTGTACCATATAAATTTGGTGACAGCACCACATATTGGTCAAAAGTTATGAATTGTATTGTAATACTAGTCGCGCTGTAGATTCAGTAGTATTTTCATAGGCTACGATGTTCCATCAGCATTAATGGAAAATTGCATGTTCGGGAAATGTAATCTAACCAAAAGCCATAAAAAAAATGGAAACAGTTCTGAACAAGAATGAGTTCTCGGATCCCATCTCTGTAAGTTATAGTTTTTAAAAATAGTATAGGAATAGCATATATGAAATCACCTGGGAAGTAACGTTCTGGGATTTTACTGACGTAGAAAAGGAACGCTGATGCAGCAATCAAATACATGATCATGACACGAGGAAAAAACACCTGCAAACAGAGACAGAGAGAGGGAGAGAGCTTATTATGAACTGTACAGATTAAGTAGCATGATTAATTATGTCCATATATTTTATATTTTCATTGTGTATTTAATAAGATGCATGATACAATAAGTAAGCTTATCACTTGTACGATCTCGACACCAAATCCCCCGTTGAGCCAGACCCAGTGGCAGGCTGGGATGACGCCGTATCCAGCCACAGAGCAGAACATGACAGAGCGCAGCTTCTTCCACTGCTGTGTGAGGTAATGTGGATGAATCTGAGCAGCAAACACAGCCAGGATCAAAGCCAGCACCGTCAGCAAATACACCTGCCTCCAAAACTGTGTTCAAAAAGGAAGGGTTTCCATAATAAGCATAAGCAACTACAATATATACTCGTAAATTAAGCTCACTCCATTAAAACACGTCTGTCATACACTGTTGCAGTAGAAGGCATAGAAGACTCCAGGCACATAGCATCCCAATATCCCCACAGATATTCCAGTGTAGTCCAGTGCGAGCCAGCGGCGACATGTCTTCTCTGAGCGGTGACAACAGAACAAGTGGTAGCCCACAGAGCACAGCATGCACACCTGATCACAGAAAAAAGTACAATTCACACATTAATTCTTTTATAACTTGTACAACAAACCCTAAATAAACTTTATTAATACAATATTTTTTAAAATTTTCATAGGGTGCATTTTTTGTTGAATGTTGTGCTGATAACCAAGTCAAAATTGCAATGTAACCTTACACTGGTTTACAAAGCGATTCTGATTTCTACCATACAGTATTTTATATTTTTAACTATCTGCCCTTAGTAACGGCCACTCGAGTTAAAGTAGCATCTAAGCACATACATGCAAATATTATACAAGTTAATGTGACATTAAAAGGCTTCCATAAAGTTATATTTCTTTCCCTACATTTGTGTATTACCTGAAAACAAAAGAGTCCTATCGAATAAATCACATAGTCCTCTCGGGACGCCCCTGCAGACGGCAGAACTGTGGCCATGTTGTTCACCCCCAGTGAGAAGAACAACAGGAACCCAAGCAGATGACTCCAGATGTTTACTGTCTCATTCGACAGAATTAATATACTGAGGGATGCAAGAAACGCCAAGTAAATCAGTGTTTTCTGACAACAATCCACAATATATAGAGAGGAACACAAGAAATCCACCTTTTGAGACACAGCTTTGATGGCAGGTGTGCTCTGTATCCATCAGTGATGTACGGATTCTCTTTCAGAAACACTGGGATCTGTTCATAGGTGTACAAGCGGATCCCTCTTGGCACAATCACAGGCCAGTACTGGTAGCTGCCCAGCTCAATGTAATGAGTGCTCTTGAGAATATTCTGAGGCATCTTGGTGGCTGCAGGAACAAGGAAGGTATATTAACCCTTAATGCATCCCTCGGGTCTTTAGTGACCCGGGACCTCATTCCACCTCCTTTACCTCATCCATTTTTTTTAATTTATGCCCCCACTTCTTAAATATTCCTAAACCGTTCTCGTATGAATCGTCTAACAAAAAAAAAAAAAAAAAAATATATATATATATATATATATATATTTTTTTTTTAAATGGCCAAAGTTGCAAAAAAATAAATAAATAGAATTGTTTGATTACCAAAAGTGTAGAGGGTCTTCAATGACCCGAGATGTGTAATAGTTTCGTAATATATATTTCCATATAAATCATATTTTTATGACTATTTCATATATACTTACATTTACTCTCACAGGATATATATTTCTTTGTTTATTACAAGTCAAATGAGTACTATACTCATACAAATTACTGCTATATCACGTCAATTTTATGAACAGTGGTGGTGAATTATCAGTATCCCAAATGCGTGTCCACATACATATTATACATGTTATTTGTTACTTAAGGTGGAGCTGATGTTTCAGTGACTGACTTGATTTACATTTGTCATTGCTATTTGACAAAGAAGCAACGTGGAATTAAACTATAGCAAGTGTAACACATGAACAGTTTGATTTGGCTATTGTCATTTGGGTGTACTTCTGAAAATAAGTAAGTTGTACATCTATATAGACTCATTTAGTGCCTGAGAAAATACATTTGTGTATTTTGTTATATGTAGCTCAATCTACAGTTTTCCTGAGCAAGCACTAGGCAGCGTCATGATGTAAATGCCTGTTTTCTGTTTCTGGTCTCAAGACACAATGTAAAAACTACCGAAACGAGAGAACAACAATTGAAGTGTTATTTGGAGTCAAAATTAATTTCAGGATCAAGTTGTGCAGTTTTTGGCTGTCATAACAACTCAAATAGTTAATGATATCAATGTTACTAACCTCGGTACATCGCTTCATGTCATCAACACTCAGGTGAGGGACTTTGTGAAGTATAGGCACTATACAGTCACATGTTTTTTGACAATTTTTACAAATGTAATACTTTGGGGCCTGGATAGCTCAGCAAGTAAAGACGCTGACTACCACACCTGGAGTCGCAAGTTCAAATCGAGGGCGTGCTGAGTGACTCCCTAAGCAACCAATTAGCCCAGTTGCTAGGGTGGGTAGAACCACATTGGGTTAACCTCTTGGTGGGGCATGTGGTGAGTTGTGCGTGGATGCCGCGGAAAATAGCGTGAGCCTTCACACGCACTACGTCTCCGCGATAATGCGCTCAACAAGCCACGTGATAACAAGATGCGTGGATTGATGGTCTCAGACGCGGAGGCAACTGAGATTCGTCCTCCGCCACCCAGATTGAGGCAAGTCACTACGCCACCATGAGGATTTAGAGCGCATTGGGAACTGGGCATTCCAAATTGGAGAGAAAAAAAAAAAAAGTAATACACACAAAGATACACACTAAGAATATACATCAATGCGAGTGGAAATACTGGAGACCGGAAACTGAAAACAGGCAAAACGTGGAACACTTCCGCATTTAGGAAAAAGGTGGATATGTGTTTGACAGCCAGTTGCTTGAAATTACAGTGTGGAAGTAATGAATCCCGTTCTGTCATTTGTTGCATCATCTCTTTGATATATGAAAACATTTTTTTACAGAATATATTCTATTCTATTATTTTGTAAGTATCATAAAAATGATTTGAATGTTTTAAACTATCTGGGCATTTTGTAGATTTATTTGTGATAGATATAAGTACTAAAATTTCACTAAAAAACAGAGGTATGTAATAATGTTTGGATAAACACCCATGCATTTAAGGGTTATTTGTGCTGCCAGTGCCAGCCTAGATAACAGTTTTGGACATCATAGGAGCGTTTGGATCTCCAAAGCACATATGATGTCCAAAACTGCTCTCTAGTTAGGTTGGTCATTAAAGTTTCAGACACAGCTTAACTGTCAAGAATTTAGAATGAAGCAATAAGGTAAACTTCGTTCAACTCAAACAGGACCGTATCCTGAATTGTTGGGTTACTGAGATAACAATAGAAATATATTTTCTTTTAAAGATAATATAACCCACATACAACCAAACAAGCAGTGCATTCCTATTTATGCCCGAACACGTCCTATACATATTGAAGAAACATATGAATGTTTCGTTTCAATTGGCCAGCTGTCCTGTTACGAGGAAGCAGTGAGCTTTAATACATGATTAGATTAAGTTTTTAATCCAATAGTCCTTACTGTAATCACAGTAAACATCTCACCTTAAAGTGAAGACCTGTCGGCTATCCCATTCAGACTTATAGCTCCCCAAATTTCTACTCAACAGAATATAAGCGTCATGTTGTGGATGAGCCCGCTAGCCGTCCAGCTAAAGGCTAAACCAGTTAAACGTGTGACAGTAAAATCCTGCGACACACACACACACACACACACACACACACACACACACACACACACACACACACACACACAGAGAGAGAGAGAGAGAGAGAGAGAGAGAGAGAGAGAGAGAGAGAGAGAGAGAGAGAGAGAGAGTGAGTGAGCGCGCGCGCGCGTTCTCTCTTTAATAACAAATACCTTTATTTACATGGATATAGTATTATAAACAGTAAAACACGAAATGAAAAGAGAAAATATGCATGTTTCATCAATAGATAGATAGATAGATTGCAATCCCAGTTAATCCCAAATAATGCTGTAAAATTACTTTGTTCATTGTTAGTTCGTGATAGGTAATGCACGTACTAATGTTAACAAATAGAACCTTATTGTAAAGTATAAAAAATTTTAAAAAATTAAAAATAAATAAAAAAATTACAAGAAATGTTTGTTATAGAGTGGTGCATTATCCTATTAATTTTTCCTCACCCCAGAACTTTAAATCAGGTAGCAAAACTGAGGCATCAGTTTTCCCTGTTTAGAAATGTACTGATAAATTGTTAATTTGACTGATCTAAATCAGTCGTCTTATTTTCTTAAGTGTTTCTTAGTTTTATTATTATATATTTAAACAACGTTTCTGATTCTAGATCCCCTTATACTTCTCGACAAAATAATCTCTTAAAGTGTAAAAGATTAGGATTATCATTTGGAATATCTAGACATTCTAACATGCTATTCAAATATTAAACAGTCTGTTTATTGTGTCATAATAATCCCTGATTGCTCACATAAGATTCAAGACACATACACTATATTGCCAAAAGTATTCGCTCACCCATCCAAATAATTGAATTCAGGTGTTCCAATCACTTCCATGGCCACAGGTGTATAAAATGAAGCACCTAGGCATGCAGACTGCTTCTACAAATATTTGTGAAAGAATGGGCCGCTCTCAGGAGCTCAGTGAATTCCAGCGTGGTACTGTGATAGGATGCCACCTGTGCAACAAGTCCACTCGTGAAATTTCCTCGCTACTAAATATTCCACAGTCAACTGTCAGTGGTATTATAACAAAGTGGAAGCGATTGGGAATGACAGCAACTCAGCCACGAAGTGGTAGGCCACGTAAAATGACAGAGCTGGGTCAGCGGATGCTGAGGCGCATAGTGCGCAGAGGTCGCCAACTTTCTGCAGAGTCAATCGCTACAGACCTCCAAAGTTCATTTGGCCTTCAGATTAGCTCAAGAACAGTGCGTAGAGAGCTTCATGGAATGGGTTTCCATGGCCGAGCAGCTGCATCCAAGCCATACATCACCAAGTGCAATGCAAAGCGTCGGATGCAGTGGTGTAAAGCACGCCGCCGCTGGACTCTAGAGCAGTGGAGACGCGTTCTCTGGAGTGACGAATCACGCTTCTCCATCTGGCAATCTGATGGATGAGTCTGGGTTTGGCGGTTGCCAGGAGAACGGTACTTGTCTGACTGCATTGTGCCGACTGTGAAGTTTGGTGGAAGGGGGATTATGGTGTGGGGTTGTTTTTCAGGAGCTGGGCTTGGCCCCTTAGTTCCAGTGAAAGGAACTCTGAATGCTTCAGCATACCAAGAGATTTTGGACAATTCCATGCTCCCAACTTTGTGGGAACAGTTTGGGGATGGCCCCTTCCTGTTCCAACATGACTGCGCACCAGTGCACAAAGCAAGGTCCATAAAGACATGGATGAGCGAGTTTGGTGTGGAAGAACTTGACTGGCCTGCACAGAGTCCTGACCTCAACCCGATAGAGCACCTTTGGGATGAATTAGAGTGAAGACTGTGAGCCAGGCCTTTTCGTCCAACATCAGTGTCTGACCTCACAAATGCGCTTCTGGAAGAATGGTCAAAAATTCCCATAAACACACTCCTAAACCTTGTGGAAAGCCTTCCCAGAAGAGTTGAAGCTGTTATAGCTGCAAAGGGTGGGCCGACGTCATATTAAACCCTATGGATTAAGAATGGGATGTCACTTAAGTTCATATGCGTCTAAAGGCAGATGAGCGAATACTTTTGGCAATATAGTGTGTGTTATCACACATTGTGGTCAGAGTAATTTGAGTAATCATCACAAGAATTCAGTGTTTATTGTATCACCTCATAAATTAACATGCGTACAGAGTAAATCATAGAAAGACATTTTAGATTTTTCTTTTTAAAATAATGTACTAGGCTTTTACATTTTGACTGATTTGACAAGCATAATGATTTACAATCATTTATGACATTATAAACCATACTCTCAAGATATTATGTATTTAAATTGTTTTAATGCATTTCAGCTGTTTAATGCCATGTATGATATTAACAAATAATTTGTGATATGTAGCATATCAATTAAAACAGACCATAAATACAAGAACAAAAATAGAACAATCAAATTCTCAACTAATTAACTACAAAAATAATTAACATCTCTTCAAATTAACCGAAATATTGATTAAATAATGAGTGCCATTTTCTTTCCTTTACATCACACACTTAATACACTTGAAAAAAGGCACATTATTGATTTTTTTTCCATCATGCTTACACAACATTTAAAATTAATTGTTATAAAATCAGCGAGTTCACTATTAAAAGGCATGCAGAAATAATTCAGCAGTATAGATTTTTTGTCCAAAAACAAACAGCTGTATAACCATGGCACTCTTATTAATAAAAAAACCTTTATTATCACATGGCTTAATACAAAGGTAAAACAGCTCTCCTGCGCGTTTCGGCGTGAGCTTTCCACAGGGAGAATAACAAACAAACTTCACAGAAGTAAGAGTAATATATCATTTAGTAAGTCTCATGATCAACTTGTTAACTATTGTGTTAAACATTCACTATTGTTACTTGTTTTCGTACTCAAAGAGAATATTACAAATAATACACTAAACAAAAAGCAAAAAACAAGAAAAACAACCACTTATAATATATATATATATATATATACACACACACACACACTACCGGTCAAAAGTTTTGAAACACTTACTCGTTCTTTATTATAATTTTTTTCTTCACATTTTAGAATAATAATAAAGTCATTAAAACTATGGAATAACATAAATGGAACTATGGGAATTATGTTGTGACTAAACAAAATCCAAAATAAATCAAAACTGTTATATTTTAGCATCTTCAGAGTAGTCACCCTTTGTCTAGATTTTGCAGACATGTACTCTTGACATTTTCTCAACCAACTTCTTGAGGTATCACACTGGGATGCTTTTTAAACAGTATTGAAGGAGTTCCCATCTATGTTGGACACTTAGTGGCTGCTTTTCTGTATTATTTGGTCCAAGTCATCAATTTCAAAACTTTTTCTTTTTTAATTAAATGTTAGTTTTATAATGAAATAAATTAATATGGTGGCACAATTATATTTTTGTCTACAAAACTAATTTCAAACATTTAAGCATACGCCTTCAGATCAAAAGATTTTTAAGATCATGAGAAACATTTCAGTCAAGTGTTTCAAAACTTTTGACCGGTAATGTATATATATATATATATATAAGGACTAAAACCCAAATTCTCATTCAATCCAGGATATTTCACAGCATATAACTTGTATATCCAAAAATAGCAATTTTGAGGATAAATCTTAGAAAAACTCTTTTTAAACAGAGGGTATAAGTTCAAAACTCTCCAAAAAGATTTGGATTTTAGTCCTTATTTATAATATATATATATATATAAGTTTGTTTGTTTATTTGCTTTTTGTTTAGTGTAGTATTTGTAATATTCTCTTTGAGTACAAAAACAAGTAACAACAGCGACTGCTTAACACTATAGTTAACAAGTTGATCATGTGACTTACTAAATGATTGATATTATTCTCACCTGTGTGAAGCTTGTTTGTTACTCTCCCTCAGGAAGGCTCATGCCGAAATGCATAGGAGAGCTGTTTTCACTTTTGTATTAAGTCATGTGATAATAAAGGCTTTTTAATGAATAAGAGTGCCATGGTTATCCAGCTTTTTGTTTTTGGACTATTATGAACCTTTGACCATAGACCTTAAACATTGACCTTAAGTTTATACTCCACCCTGGAAGCACTCTCTATCGTTGGACGCTAACGTCGACCTCTATCGACCAAGCTTACAAAAGATTCGAAGTCTAAAAACATCTCATGTCGAGACAAAAGCTGCCGTTTTGCCCTATGTATCCATCCGGCTGCAGTGTCCCCAGTCCTTCTTGTATGAAAATACCTGAAAAGTGACAATAACAATTCAGACATCTGTTATTAACTCTACATACAGTATTTAAAGGTAAATTAATGTTCTAGGTTTTCTAAATGGCATTTATGAGAAGTCCTCATAAAAGTCCTACTTTTAAGGAAAGGACACATCATATTTGATCAATCATTGTCTTTGAACCCGAGTGAATTTGATGCAGCGCCCCTGAAAGACATACAAAAAAGCAGGATGTTACTCTACATTACAGATCTATAATGAAGGAGCATCCCACCACCCCCTCTTACAATTTCACTCCATCTCCACCATTGCTCTTTACCCCATTATCTCTTATAAATGTGAAATATGACAAAGTGGATCTCCTAATTTCTCGCCCTCACGTTACTGCCTATGCCCTCAGTTTGAGACTGGTGAAAGGTCTTCCACCACTCACTTAACTAGTCCATATCACAATAACTCAGTACTGATGATAAATCATCCACAGTGGATTTTTTTTTATACAACTCATATGTAAAAATTTATTGTTTTGACAATATTTTGTCATGGTGACATGAACGATAATTTAGAGTAATTGAATTCAACTGAAAGCGATTTGATTTTAATTGGTGGTAAGGAAGCTGCATTAATGGATGCCGGGCAGGATGATTAAGCAAAACTAATGCTTGACAAACCATGTTTGGACAGATACTGTACCATGATTACAGCATGACTGTAGAAGAGGTATCAACATTGAAAATTAAGGCCTATTTACACCAAGTCTGAACCTTTGCCATGAAAAAAAACATGCATATTTTTAAGTGCATCTCTATGAACACCTTCAAATTGAGTGATTTATTTATTTTTTAATTCAGAAGCTAGGTACATTTTGTAATTGTTCAGATGCCAAACAATTAATTTTGGGAATTTCAGAGAATGCTGGGAATCATGATTTGGAATCAGACTTGGTGTGAATATTTTTGATGCAAAACATCTTGAAAATATTACACTTTTGTGTTGTTCTGTTGTATTAGACTTGGTTCGAACAGGTAAAGCAGGGAACAATATGAGAAAAATGTGATAGAAAAAATATGAGAAAAATTGGTGCAAAGAAATATGCATTTTAAAGGGATAGTTCACCCAAAAATGAAAATTCTCTCATCATTTACTCAACCTCATGCCATCCCAAATGTGTATGACTTTCTTTTTTCTGCAGAACACAAATTAAGATTTTTTTGGAATAATATTTCAGCTCTATAGGTCAATACAATGCAAGTGAATGGTGACCAGAATTTTTAAGCTCCAAAAATTAGATAAAGGCATATTAGAAGTAATCCATAAGACTCCAGTGGTTTAATCCATGTCTTCTGAGGCAATATGATAGATGTGGGTAAGAAACAGATCAATATTTAAGTCCTTTTTTACTATAAATCTCCACCTTTGACCAGCCCAACCAGTAGGTGGCTATATGCACGAAGAATGTGAATCGGCCAAAAACAAAAGAAGTGTGGAAAGTGGAAGTGAAAGGGGAGATTCATTGTAAAAAAGGACTTAAATATTGATCTGTTTCTCACCCACACTTATCATATTACTTCAGAAGACATGGATTAAACCACAGGAGTCGTTTGGATTACTTTTATGCTGCCATTAAGTGCTTTTTGGAGATTCAAAGTTCAGGACACCATTCACTTGCAGTGTATGAACCAACAGATCAGCTGACATATTCTTCTAAAAATATTCGTTTGTGTTCTTCAGAAGAAAAAAGTCATACACATCTGGGATGGCATGAGGGTGTGTAAATGATGAGAGAATCTTCATTTTTGGGTGAACTATCCCTTTAAGAAAAGGCATGCAGAAAGTGATTAAGTTATTAGAAATCTCAATAAGTGCCAGTGAATTAAAATATTTGTATAATACATTATTTAGATATATAAATATTGTATGTATTATATAAAATATGGGGGTCCAAAGTCTGAGACCACATTGAAAATCTGTGATTTTCTGCTGAATCTGTTTTAAATAAAAATAGAAAAAGCAAAGTAGAAGCATTTGCACAACTGGTCTCACAGTTGTGGACCCCACTGTATTACTGTATGTTTACACAATAAATGTTATATACAGGAGTCTAAGCACATCTGTGCCAAGATCATATTACTGTCCACAGTCAAACACTTTAACAATATTCCCATTGTGCCCTGAGAAGAACATTTCAGTTAATCCTAAACTAAGTGTGACAGTGAAATCAGTGAGAGGTCAGAGGTCACTCTCGGCAGTGAAGTGGCAGATGAGGGCCACATCAATGACAACTTGAGCTGTGACAGTCAGGCCAAACTAATGATTATAATAGTGACGTGTGTTTGAGGGTCAGCTCCTGACCAGTTTGAGCAGCACATACAGACATTAGTGGGGGGTGTTTCTAGGGGCACAAAGAATATCTAGGGGTGCAATGCCCCCCTAGCTCCCCCTTAGAGCCAGCCATGGCTCCATTCCTAAATCTAGTGAGCTGCCTAACTAGATAACATTTGAAGGCATCATAGGCACACTACTGACGTTGTTCCAAAAGGTAGGTAGAAACATTATGCTGCCTTCTAAAGATAACTTCCTTTGGTTAAATTCTAAGCCAGCATCACAAGTATGCTTTATGAACAAGATGCCATGAGACGCCAAGATGCCACGAGATCAACAGGAAAAATTTCAATTTTAAATGTAATATATTGAATACCAAAAAAAGTTTTTACCTAATGTTTGTACGTTCTTCGTAGAGTAAAGAATCATTAGCTTAGCAACATGCTAACATCAATTTGTAGTGCAATCAATTGTGAGTTGAATCTCTCATTCAATTCATGTGAGAACCGCTATTAGTACGAGCCTATGTATGTTTCAAATTGGTCACTTGTGAGGTTCCATTTCAATTAAAATGCCCCTTTAGGAGCATTTTTGCATCCGTCCTTTTTACGTTTAATTATTTTCCTTACACATGCACTAGACTAACATCTTTGACTTTGGCGCCAAGTCTCGCTTTTCAGAAGAATCAGAATCAGAATGAGCTTTATTGCCAAGTATGCTTACACATACAAGGAATTTGTCTTGGTGACAGAAGCTTCCAGTGCACAAACAATACAATAACAAGACAGAGCTAATAAAAAAATTGAATAAAAATAAAAAACGAATAGAAAATATAACTATGTATGGAAATACACAATAAGACAATATATATATATATATATAAACAGTATATACGGAAGGATATGTTGGATAAATATAAATAGACTAAGCTGTGTATTGCACATAGTTATTGCTCAATGGGGCAGTTTTAACTGTTCATGAGATGGATAGCCTGAGGGAAAAAACTGTTCCTGTGCCTGACAGTTCTGGTGCTCAGTGTTCTGTAACGCCGGCCAGAAGGCAAAAGTTCAAAGAGGTAGTTGGCTGGTCGAGTGGGGTCCAGAGTGATTTTTCCAGCCCTTTTCCTCACTCTGGATGTTTACAGTTCTTGAAGAGAGGGCAGGGGGCAACCAATAATCCGCTCAGCAGTCCGAACTGTCCTTTGTAATCTTCTGATGTCCGATTTCGTAGCTGAACCAAACCAGACAGTTATTGAAGTGCAGAGGACAGACTCAATGACCGTTGAGTAAAACTGTATCAGCAGCGCCTGTGGCAGGTTGAACTTCCTCAACTGGTGAAGGAAGTATAAACTCTGCTGGGGCTTTTTCACAATGGAGTCAATGTGAGTCTCCCACTTCAGGTCCTGTGAGATGGTAGTGCCCAGGAACCTGAATGACTCCACTGCTGCCACAGTGCTGTTTAGAATGGTGAGGGGGGACAGTGTTGGGGTGTTCCTCATAAATTCCACAATCATCTCCACTGTTTTGAGCATGTTCAGCTCCAGGTTGTTTTGACTGCACCAGACAGCCAGCTGTTCAACCTCCCTTCTGTATGCAGGCTCATCGTCATCTCAGATGAGGCTGATGACAGTAGTGTCGTCTGCAAACTTCAGGAGCTTGACAGAGGGGTCCTTGGTAGTGCAGTCATTTGTGTACAGGGAGAAGAGTAGTGGGGAGAGCACACATACCTGCAGGGCACCAGTGCTGATCGTACAGGGGCTGCAAGTGAATTTCTCCAGTCGCACTAACTGCTGCCTGTTTAAGTTTGAAAACTCAGTATTTCGTTTTCTAACATCATTGTTTTCCAAAGTATGCGATTATTGAGAGCGTCTTCGAAAGTCTCCGTTTTCGGTTAAGGAAAATGCCTAAGGCATAAACGTAGCCAGAAAAATGCATTTTTGAACACAAGCATATTAGTGTGGATGTGGCCTACATTTGTTAATGCAAGAATGTGTTCGGTCTGAATGGGCCCTTAGAAGGCAGCTTCCCATTTAGGCAAGGGACCACTGACTGATCCTTTTCAAATCTGACTGATCACATGTAAACTGTGTTTCTGCTTGTGTCTACATAACAAGTCCTTTAAGAGTATCAAAGGCAGATTTTTCATCAATTGAATGTTTCCTTTACATATTCCTATGTAATTTAAGAGCCTAAAGTTTGAGGAAAAAATGTATTACTCCTTTCCCAATGAAACAATTTCAGTGCAATTTGTTTTGTGTTGATAATAGGATTTAATGTTAAAATGTTTAACATGACAACCATACCTTGTCATTTGCTGTAGGTCTCATGATAGCAACTCTGTCGTACTGTCTACACAGCAATGCCAATATAGCATCAAATCGTCCCTAATAATTGCACAACATCCAACAAAAAACACAAAATTTGACAAAAATACATAGAATGACATCACTATACACAGCAATTATGATGAAAAACTACAATATGCATGATTCTTACGTTATCACAACAATCCTCAAACAACACAAGAGTCAATGTATAAGTTTTAATAAAATGAGTGCTGTCAGGATGCTTACTTTAATGGGAGTGTACCATTTGTCTGGGACCGGGGCATGATATATTGGTGGTGGTCTGGGTGGGGGTTTAATTACAGGCTCTTCAAACTCCTCCTCCGGCATTTTGACTACAGCATTTTTGGCTTTCTCCAACCGCGCCCCTTCCTCTGTAGAGCCCTTTTCACCCCAGCGAACCTGTGGATGTTGTAAGCTTCAGTGTATATCCATATACTTTTTTTCATTAGGTATCTAAGAGTTGGAGGATTGATTTAAAAAAACCTCTCTGCTGTTCATCTTGATCAGACTGATCTCATTGTGAATTCAGCAACAGTAGGTCGAAAGTTCTTCAGCTAAAATCAGAGTTTACCAAAATTCTCTAGCTGCATATTTTATAATGCATATTTTATGAACCATATGCCCATACCCAAACCCCAACCCTAAACCTCACCATCAATGGAGTAGAAATGAAATTTTAGAGCGAAACTGCAACAAACAAATCGTGTACTTACTGGTTTGCATGGGAGCAGAACCTGTGTCTCTGAGGCTGTATGCGCAATGTGCTATCAGTAGCGCCACAGGAAAAGCTGAAAACATTTGACTTGCCGAAAAGATTTCTGATGGGAGTGCTTGTAAGTAACTCAGCAGAATGGGCTCAATGTCAGGGTACCGAAACATTCGGTAGCAAAATGTTGAGCTCCAATGTGATCTTGTTGTCTTTTTTTTTTCAATTTGGAATTCCCAATGCGCTCTAAGTCCTTGTGGTGGCGTAGTGACTTGCCTCAATTCGGGTGGTGGAGGACGAATCTCAGTTGCCTCCGCGTCTGAGACCATCAACCTGTGCATCTTATCATGTGGCTTGTTGAGCGTGTTACCGCGGAGACCTAGCACGTGTGGAGGCTTCACGCTATTCTCCGCGGCATCCACGCACAACTCACCACGCGCCCCAGCGAACCACGTTATAGTGACCACGAGGAGGTTACCCCATGTGACTCTATCCTCCCTAGCAACCGGACCAATTTGGTTGCTTAGGAGACCTGGCTGGAGTCACTCAGCACGCCCTGGATTCAAACTCGCGACTCCAGTGGTAGTAGTCAGCGTAGTAGTTTACTTGCTGAGCTACCCAGGCCCCCCTGTGATCATGTTGTCTTGATAGTGGTAGTGAATTACTAGTGGTCGACTGATCTGGGTTTTTTTAATGGCCGATGCAGATACCAATATCTAGACAGCAGGATGGCCGATAAAATGCATATATGTACTGTATATCAATATACATACACAAATAACAATTTAATGTTGGCAAATAAGATTTACACAAAATTTGGCTGAATATAAATATGAATATAAACTTATTTTAACAATATTTACTCAAAATTCACAAAAAATATTTGAAAACAGAAAATGTGCACTAACACTTACTGATCAATAATCTCAAATTTTGATATATAGGTCTATAACTAGTAATGACAACTCTCAGATCAACAATTCTACTATCAGAAATTTGCAATTAAATGGACTGTATTTTAAAATGTTCTCTGAGTTACCTCCATGCGTGTAATACCACCCGGCCCTCTGCCACCATAATATGATGCATCCACTGTGGGCCATTTTTTCTTTGGCAAAGGGTCAATCTCAGGTTCCTATAAGATAAAGAAACACATAAAGTAAGATACTTAAACAGCTATACACATATATATATATATATATATATATATATATATATATATACACACTGGCAGCCAAAAGCTGGCTGCTGGAAATGGGGTCTGTCTATATTTGATCAAAAATGACTTTTTTCAAATAGTGATGGTGCTGTTTTTTACATCAGCAATGTCCTGACAGTACTTTGTGATCAGCTGAATGCCACTTTGGTGAATAAAAGTAAAAATGTATTTCCATAACAGCAAAATCTGTACATTATTCCAAACTTTTGGCTGCCTATATATATATATATATATATATATATATATATATAAACTTATAGGCTTATAGTTTACCTACAGGTATTGGTCGTGTTGGCGGAGGGAGAGATGGGGGTGGATCCCTGATTACCTGTGAGGTGAGGACAAAATCAGCCCTAATGTATATTAATACTGCATTAATATACTTTCAGTCACAAAAATATGTGGAAAAGAACAGATTGTTATACCACAGTGCAGCAGAGAGGCCAAAACCACCAGAGCACAATTAGACCCAACAGCACCAGCAGTACCAGGATGACAATGGCCACTACCAGCCCATCAGACTATAAACAATGAAAACGATAACCTTAATAATTATGTTTGTCATATTACAAACATGTTGATAATCATAAAAATTATGTTGCGATCATTAAAACTATTTATTTAAAAACCCATTTCATCTACTAGTGTTTCTTCTACATGTTTTCTTAAAAATTATAATAATAATAATAATTAATTGATACAATTAAAAATAAATACATTACATTTATTTTCTGCTTTGCAGTGCCGTCAGTAAAGACAACATGAAACAGCATAATACATTTATTTCCATTACGGAATTTTTGGAGCTACAAAGTTCTGATCACCATTCATTTGCATTGTGAGGACCTACAGAGCTGAAATATTCTTCTAAAAATCTTTGTTTGTGTTCTGCAGAAGAAAGAAAATCATACACATCTGGGAAGGCATGAAGATGAGTAAATGATGAGAGAATTTTCATTTTTGGGTGAAATACCCCTTTAAAAAGTAAATGCATTAAAGTTGATTTAAAGTTTTCTTTAAGCAAACATGATTCCTTTTTCATCTATTTAATGTTGATTGTGGTAATTACTAAATGTTTTAGCAAATTAATGTATTAAAATGGGATTCATGTGTACTTACACAAGTGGTGGCATATATTGTGATTGGACTTGAAATGAAAGACTGGCCATTATTTAGACTAATGAGCACATCGATTGAGCTGTTGAGAGAGGAAAAGTCTGTTATTACATGTATAAATTCCATGGGTGGAGCATTGATAGTCAAGACAGGCAGGCCAACACCACTGTGCAAAAATATTTTTTTAAACAAGATGAATTAAGGCTCTTTCTTCTGGTTGTTCAAAATAGGCTTGACAATGAGGAAAAGCAATGAAGAAACATTAGTTGGTCATTTTTTGTGTCTCTCACAGCCAGTGCACCATGGCAAACAAAAATGTGCTGTCGTCACAAATGTTGCTTTGTTTCTGCGATACTGCCTTGCACTGTGCCTGCGCCTTATCAGTTGACTATTAGCTAAGCTATAAACAGAAACTAAGTTAGAAACCCCCGGGAAAAAGATGATGAACTCGTTCCCTTTGACTGCCGACTTGTAACAGCTGTAGCTTTGTGAATGGATAGCCACTGTTCTTGACAGAAACTGGAGGAATGCCACTTACTGTCCAACCTCGGTCAACACTGGAGCTGAACACAGCACGTAATTATCCTTCACTATACTCGGCCTCTCATCTATAAGGAAGAGAGAGCAGCGTGAGATTCTTGTAAAATGCCAAATGCAGACTGAAACAAAAAGGCCCCTTTTTAAGGCATAGTTTGACCAAAAATTTTGTTCCAGAACCATATGACTTTCTAGACTGATCACACTATGAATTTGGTGACAGGAGGACAAAAGTTCTTCTGCTGAAATCGGTCCACGCTTACTGTAAATCGAACTACTGCCCCCAGTGACCAAAGCTGGAAGTATTGTTAAGGGGAAATGTCCACAGGGTGGCGCCAAAAGCGAGTTTTTTCAGTTGTAAATGATGTAGTTCATTCAACAGGAATGCATATTTTATTAACCCTACTCACTAACCCAAACCCCAGCCCTAAACCAAACCATCAGTGGAGTAAATATGTAGTTTTAGAGCAAAATGACAACCTCCGAATCACGCTCACTATTGTTTATGTGAACGCAATTACTTCCTGGTTGCCACGGAACCAGAATCAGTGTTGCAGAGATTGCAGTAGCATAGCAGGAAAAGGTAAACATGTTCAAACTGATGCATAATGTCTGATAGTGAATTAATAGCGCTTTTCACTAATTCTGCAGTATCAGGTCGATTTCAGGTTACATGAACTTTCGGAAGCTGCATGTTGATTTCCCATGTGCTCATGTTGGACTTTCTTTCTTCCGTGGAACACAAAAGGAGAATTTATGAAGAGTATCCTGGCCGCTCTTGTCCATATAATGAAAGTGAAAGGAGACTGGGGTCGTCACCATAAGCAGCATAAAACTATCATAAAAGCATTCTATTCAACTTGTACGCTATATTCCAAGTCTTCTGAAGCCATTCATTAGCTCTGAGTGATGAACACACCAAAAATTTAAGTTGCAATGTGTTCTACTGAAGAAAGAATGTCACAGGGTTTGGAACAACATGAGGGTAAATGATGAATAAATGATGACAATATTTTCCTCTGTGGGTAAACTATGCATTTAAGGATGTGGCTACATACACAACAATAAGAGTGTTTTAGGACCAGATTCCCTTGAGGCCAATGTGGCTCACCATGTCACTAATTCATGTGCTGAATGGGAAGGTGAATTATAAGTCTTGTTTTGTCAAGAGTCCTTGTAATAGAGGGTCTTGTTTAGTTTTGATAATCTGATGTGTGTAAAAGCTGAAGATTTATATGGAATGCATTGAATGCATTGAATGGCTTACTATAGGGCTCCTGTTGATTGACAAATAAAGTGCAGACCACACCCTCTGAGGTTCTTCCCTGCGTGAATCCCCGTCCTCTCAGGACAATGTTGAAAGATTCTAAAACACAGTGTTTACACAGACGTTAACCAAGATCTCATGTTCAAAAGGACAAAATCAGTTTAGATGAATATTGTTTCGTACCATTCACACAAATGCTGGAGGGCTCCACGTTAAAAATCTCTATACATGATTTCTTTAAAATCTGTAAACATACAGTAAATACAGGTCAATCAGAAGGCATCAAAATCAAATATATACCACATATTATAAATGTCTCTTTGGCTTACTTATATTCAGCCTCACCGAATTTACGATGGTTTTGAGTGCTTGGAATCCATCCACAACAGGAAACACTTGATCTTTGCTGTCTGCAATATCTATAAGCTTACAATGAAAACATGTTACATTTACAGAGAATCAAAACAAATATTAAATTAATCATAGCAATTCACAGACATCTTTGCAAAAAATAAATAAATAAATCATTATTAATATCTTGCAGAATTTTGCCTGTCAAGTAAATTTACTGGAAAATAAGACAAAAAATAAATAAAATACTGATTAGGAAAATAATTTTTTCACAGTGATATCTATATATATTTTATTTTAAGAACAACAAATCTGTGTAGCTGTTATTTCTTGCAGCAATCCTGCTAACATCTCCCAGGACAAAGAATCGATCTCATGCTAATGTAAAACGAGCCAGATGTGTGCTCTGCATAATCCAATTACACACAGCTTCCTGCCCAGACATCCACTAAACTCAATATAATGGATCTCTCTGTGACACTGTTACTAATGCACATTGTCATGAACACTACAATCCCATGATGGCAATTATCAGCAATCTACTGAAGAACAACTAGAATAGATCCAGCCAAGATAGAATGCTAGAATCCATATTTAAAAGTTTCTAAAGAATATGCTTGCCCATGTAGATGCTAGGGGGTTTACTAGGGCATTGCTATGCTGTTGCTAAGGTGTTCTTTCTTTTCTTTTTCTTTTTTTTGTATTGCTATATACAACTCACAAAATAACATTTAACCAAAAACAAATACAATTCACAAAATAAACATTTAACCAAATACAAAAAAAAAAAAAAAAAACAAATAAATAGATAGCGTAATATGTAATCTATATCAAGTTTAAGTGTAATCACTTTTTCCTTTTTGGTTCTGCTCTGTCCTCCTTGTTCTTTGCTGTTTTGGAGTGTATGTAATTTTATTTTGGGTTTTTTATTTTTCCAATAGAATTTAGATATTAAGGTGTGCAAAGAGTCAATCCATTTAGTGGTTGGTTGTACTGGGGTCATTGTGACTTTGGGTAGAATAGACATTTTAACTTTAGCGATCCGTCCTGCGAGGGAGAGTGGCAAGTTCATCCAATGCTTTAAATCATCCTCTATTGTTTTTATGAGTGGTATGAAGTTTAGAGTAAATAGATCAGATATGTTTGATCCCCCCACACATTTAGTCATTTAGTTTTAAAATGATGTAATACAGTCAACAGGAATGCATCATTTATTAACCATACGCCCTCACCCAACCCCAGCTCTAAACCTTACCAACACGCTATCAGTAGCACCACAGGGAAAGGTCAAGACATTTGAATTTATACAAAAATGACTGATGGAGGATGCTGCTTGTCAGTAATTTAGCAGAATTGGATAAATTTCAGGTTACATGAAAAGTCAGAGGAAGGATGTCAATTTCCCATGTGATCATGATAGAAGAATCCCCTTATCTATGTAAAGTCTTACCTGGTTTGCATCAAAGTCCTTTACACCTACACAATATACCCGGGCACCATACTGTCTTGCCTGATCCGCCTGTGTAAACAAATGGAGTGAATTTAGTAGATTCTTAAAGGGATAGTTCACCCAAAATGAAAATTCTCTCATTTACTCACCCTCATGCCATCGCAGATGTGTATGACTTTCTTTCTTCAGCAGAACACAAATGAAGACAACCCACTTTATATTAGGTGGCCTTAACTACTATGCACTTAACCATTTGATACTATGTACTTATTATGTATATACATGTTGTTGCATTTTAATTACATTTAAAGTACTTGCATTTCATTATATTTGTAGTTAAACTGTTACATTTACCCCTAACCCTAACCCAAACCTTACCCGAAAACCTAACTCTAACCCCTAATCCTAACCCTAACCCTACACTTACTCATAAACTTTCCCATACCTCAACCTCAGTAGAAGCAAATGTGGGCATTTAGCAGAACAACATGTAGTTACACAGTAAATACATAGTCTTATATGTATTTAATGTTAGTACATAGTAGTTAAGGCCACCTAATATAAGTGTGACCAACAAAGATTTTCAGAAGAATATTTCAGCTCTGTAGGTCCTCTCAATGCAAGTGAATGGTGATCAGACCTTGGTAGCTCAAAATAATCACATAAAGGCAGCATAAAAGTAATCCATAAGACTCCAGTGGTTAAATCTATATCTTCAGAAGTGATATAATAGGTGATGGTGAGAAACAGAATAATATTTCAGTTCTTTTTTTACTCTAAATATCCACTTTCACTTTTACATCTGAAAGTCACATATGGTGCCTGTTTAGTTTCATTTTCACATCTGAAAGTGAAAGTAAAAGTGGAGATTTAGAGTACAAAAGTATAACTGGAGTCACATGGATTACTTTTATGTTTCCTTTATGTGATTTTTGGAGTTAGAAAGTTCTGATCACCATTCACTTGCATTGTATGGACCTACAGAGCTGAGATATTCTTCTAAAAATCTTTGGGAAAAAAAGTCAAACACATCTAGGATGGCATGAGGATGAGTAAATGATGAGAGAATTTTCATTTTTGGGTGAACTATTCCTTTAATACTTAATTAACAACCTAAGGTACATATTTAAATCAACCCAGTACGTCAAATGTTTACATTTGCAATGCAAAGGAATTTTTAAAGTGGAAGCAACACTGAAAAAACGTGATTAAGTAAATATAGCTAAAAAGATTAAGTACTTTCTACATTAAATAAGTTAAAGTGTGAACTTAAAAATAATAAGTAAATTCTACATTTGTACTCAAATCTCAAATTATTCAAATGTGTAACAAAAAATATTCTAGCTTAAAAGTAAATATTATTTATGATTGTTTGATTGTTATCTTTACAATGTGCCATCCTGTATCAGTCCTAAAGTAGAAAAACTTAACGTGTTTATTTGCTAATTTGAGTAAAATTCACAGGCAAGCCAATTAAGTGAATGTTACGTAACTTTTCAAAGCTGGTGTTCCCAGCATGCACCGGGCTTGAATAATTAATGAGCTTACATGGTTTCACGGTTGGCAAGTTTATTTTTAAGCTTATCCCACGTGTCTGTTGAAGTCTGAATTTAATTTCCTACTCAAAATTACCCGTTCATGATAAAAAAAAATTATCTGTCGGTACCGTCATAGTGTTTTGTGCAAGTGTTTAGGTCTGTGCGCCTAGCTCTGTATCTTCTATATATTGCCAGTAATGCAAGGTGATGTTGTTTAAATAAACTACATAGCATGCATTAAGCTTCCCTGCGGAAGGCTTTGATGTCATGTGGTGCATGATTAAACTTGTGTTTGTAAGGAAAGTTAAAAATGTGAAATGTACTAATAAATGTTCACTAAAATTTGATTAAATTTTATTTAAGGACCATGTATGTCAGATTTGTAAGTAAAAGTTACTGTTTTAACTGAAATGTTTATGTTAAATTTACTCACTTAAATCAAAGTCATGAAATTTTAGTTTGTGCAAAAATTGAGTAAATCTTACTAGTATTTTTTTTTTGTGTGTGCAGTTAAATGCCTCAATTGATTTTATCAGTCTGAACAATTTCGCATAATATAAATGCTTCCATATGTTACTCCCTATGTTGTTTGTGCTATGCTACATGGGCCATGATTGAAACATATGCTGCTTTACCTCTTTTACAGCGAGTTCATGAGGATAGACCTCCAGCTTCCCATCAGTCAGTGCAATAATGATACTAGACGCTCTTGTGCCCTGGGCAGTCATTTGATCTAATGCCTAAAACAAATGTATTTGTTATGACTACAAACATACAGAGGTCCCAAAAAGGACTTGGGCACACTTACAAAATGTATGAATGTCATTGCATTAGATAAGAACTATCACACTAAGTGGCATTTATTTTAAAGAAAAATACCACAAGTGCACTTTTTAAGAAAAGAAGAAAAAAAAGAAAAAGGTTTGTGAGGTTTTAAATGATAAAACAATAGATATATTGTTCACAATTAAGGCACTTAGAAGTATTTGGACACTTAAACCACATTTAAATATGTCTGAATGTCATTGCATTTGTGACATTCAAATATTTCACCAAGTGCCATTTACTTTAAGGAGAGATAACACAAGCACATCATTCATGCAAAATATTTCACAAAAAGATGTTTGCTAGGTTTGAAATGATAAAAAATATACTGTTCAAAATTAAGTGTAGCTTTAGTGTCCAAATGGTTATTGGGGCCACTGTAGAATGAAAATATGCATGTTATTATATTGAATTCACCTTTATTAACCCCTCATGCATGTAAGTCTCACCAGCAGGTTTGATCTTGCTCAACCTTTGCAGACCATTATCTATAGCTGCCCTAAAAGCCCAGAGACAATGTTATATCCTTTGTATTTACAGTTAAGATTTACATATACTAAGAATGCTGCTGTAAGACTGAATGAAATCACACCTGTCTCCGGTGAGGGGCAAGATTACTTCTGCATTTGAGGAAAAGACTATGAAGGATACTCTCATCTTCGGGCTTCAGAAAAAAAAACAAAAAACACAATCAATCATGAATTGCATGAAACAAAACAACACAATAAAGTCAAATTTACTCTCTTTGTGGGTAAGAAAAATTATATGCTTTCCAATAGTATATACACTGTGACTGTTTAGTAGTGCAGTGCTTGGTGTAAATTACTACTGTGAGGTTCAACATTTTGCCCTCTCATACCCAATCTTGCATGAACTAGGTCACCATACCACACACTAATCCAAACATACATCATACACAGACTAAAGTTAAACATAGTAATCTACAATTAAGTTTATATTTAGTGCCACACATGTGCAAGAAGCTGAACCCCATGAACAAGTGGCTTGTACCAAGCAGGACTTGAGTGTGGTAGTGCTGAAACTTTTTAACCCGTCTAACAACGTTAATACTTTGTTAGTTAATTATATAAAAAAGAACTTAAAGATTCTAACTTATAGTTTCTTACCTTACAAAACGATTTGTCAACTGTTCCACAAATCCATATATCTCCAGCCAGTTGTCAGACACACTCCCTGACCTAGAAGGATGTGAACGTGTGGTGCTTTTAGAGAGATAAACAGGGCCATATAAGGGCTCCTGAGAACTATGCGAGGGTTTTTTAGAGCTCAAAGAAAAAAAAAATGTCCGTAAAAATACAAGGACTAAACATGTGGTGTGGAAACACTGGGGTTATTATTAATTTCTATTCATATTTCAATTAGAGAGAGTGTGTGTGTGTGTTTGCACGGTTCAAACACAAACATATGTAAACATACTGCCTATAAAACATGTAGAATTATATTGTCTATTGCTATTGTAAATACTGTCAAACTCACCGATCCAAAACAAAATATAAATCAAAGGCTCCATGGCAAGACCCGTCTTCCCCTTTCCCGAATGAAGTCAGGAGAGAGATGCAGAAAAGTTGGAGAGCCCACGCCGCTGTTGTCCATTTGCCTCTATTAATGGCATGATTGCTGTCTCCCCTCATTCCTGTCATGTACTGCACGTCTTTGTTATTGGAACACATAAAATCCAATACTAGAAAATCAGCTGACGCGCGTGGACGGAGAGCGCAGTTATTTTAATCCTGCATGACAACACGCTCTTGCCATCTAACAACAAATCCTTCTTTAAAAAAAAAGCCACTCTTGCTGCGGTCTTCAAGAAATGTCCCTTTCAAAGGACCATCTAGTCCAATTGAAATTCAACTCATGCCGTCAAAGTTTTTTTTAATCAAAGCGGGCACGGTCACTGCACATGAACCAGTGGTTGAGCGCGCATGCGCTGACAGTGCAGTTGCGCTCGTGCCGGAGAAGAGCGTGCGCTCACGTTATAACGGTGTATAATAAACATCAGGAATTCTTTTTTAAAGCCACATGAAATCATTATAAAACACGTAGAAAGGAATTGAAAAGACTTTCGAAACAATAGCTGAAGGGTTACATTCACAATAAAATCACTATGAATAGATAGATAGATAGATAGATAGATAGACAGACAGATAGATAGATAGATAGATAGACAGATAGAAAGAAAGAAAGAAAGAAAGAAAGAAAGAAAGAAAAGAAAGAGCAATAGACAGACAGACAGACAGATAGATAGAAAGAAAGAAAGAAAGAAAGAAAAGAAAGAGCAATAGACAGACAGACAGACAGACAGACAGATAGATAGATAGATAGATAGATAGATAGATAGACAGATAGACAGATAGATAGACAGACAGATAGAAAGAAAGAAAGAAAGAAAGAAAAGAAAGAGCAATAGACAGACAGACAGACAGATAGATAGATAGATAGATAGACAGATAGATAGACAGACAGAAAGAAAGAAAGAAAGAAAGAAAAGAAAGAGCAATATACAGACAGACAGACAGAGAGACAGACAGACAGATAGATAGATAGATAGATAGAATGGAAGACAGATAAATAGATGATAGATATGTAGACAGACAGACAGACAGATAGATAGCTAGATAGAAAGAAAGAAAGAAAGAAAAGAAAGAGCAATATACAGACAGACAGACAGACAGATAGATAGATAGATAGAAAGAAAGAAAGAAAGAAAAGAAAGAGCAATATACAGACAGACAGACAGACAGATAGATAGATAGATAGATAGAAAGAAAGAAAGAAAGAAAGAAAGAAAGAAAGAAAAGAAAGAGCAATATACAGACAGACAGACAGACAGACAGATAGATAGATAGAAAGAAAGAAAGAAAGAAAGAAAGAAAGAAAAGAAAGAGCAATAGACAGATAGATAGATAGATAGATAGATAGATAGATAGACAGATAGACAGACAGAAAGAAAGAAAGAAAGAAAGAAAGAAAAGAAAGAGCAATAGACAGACAGACAGACAGACAGACAGACAGACAGATAGATAGAAAGAAAGAAAGAAAGAAAGAAAGAAAGAAAGAGCAATAGACAGACAGACAGATAGATAGATAGACAGACAGACAGATAAGATAAGAATAAGGCTGCAGGTTAGATTACGACTTTGCTGCCAGATCCCCTCAAATACTGTATTCCTGTAAACGTTGAAGGCCACCTCTCAGGCCTATATCTGAAAGCGTGTATAGCCTAAAACCATAACACTGTTCACCGATCATTAACGCCCAAGCGCACTGGTGTTAATATGACAGTAATGAGCGAGGCACGGAAGGCGGCTCATCTCAGCGATGTCATTTTAGACGTTTGAGCCCGGGATCTAAGCTCAAGATCATGCACACACATCCGTGATAAGTAATCCAGAAAGATTATATTAGAGATAAGAGCGCTGAGAAACCAGGAGAGGTCACAAGGGGGCGGAGTCTTTTTCATATTTTCGGATAAATGAAGGAGGTTAAAACTTGAAAATCTTTGCTCAGGGCATCCAGTTAGTAGGAATACATCAGGACACACCAAGAGACTCAGCTGAGAGGAGTTTATATGTAAGATATCTTTGTTTAGTACTGAAAATAAATGGAAGCATACAGAAAATGATTTTGGATTAAAAAGTAATTTTTTCAGGGTCCAGAGGAAAGCGCGCGTTTTCTGATGGATGCAGTAGATACCAAGCGGTGGATCACCGACCTGCTGAGCAGCATCCACACCTCTCCAACCATACCTGCAGGAGCTGTGTTCGGTCCGTGTGCATTAAAACACATGTCCCTGTGTGACAGTATTGCTTTCATCGCCTTGAAGTGTTCGGACAGGCGGAATACGTCATATGCACTCCAGGTAATTTTGCGCACTAATTAGGCTACTTATAATTGACAGAGGGGCCGTTCACACCCGTGTATTTGCGTCCGTCGGCGCTGTTATTTATTTTAATTTTTATTGTTTATCTATGTAAACATGCGCTCGCGCTCGACGATGTCTTTGACCGTTGCGCCGTGTTTTTTAGACGCCTTGTCAAGTTAAAAAGAACATTAACTTAAAATGCGTCTCAAAACACCTGCATTTTGTTGCATTTGTGCTGTAATTTCAGCCTCTCACGTAGTAACGTCGCGTTTTTTATACCCTGTGTCAAGTCAAAAAGAACGTCAACTTTTAAAAATGCGTCTCAAAACACCTGTTGCAGTCTTTGCGCCTCCTTTAGCTATTTTTCAGTCTCTCTGGCTGGAGCATCGCTATTTTTAGACACCATGTCAAGATGAAAAGAATGCATCTTGAGACACCTGCTTTTTGATGCATCCCTTGTGCTGCCTTTAGCTGTTTTTCAGTGTCTCGCGCAGGAGCGTCGCATATTTTTAGATGCTATTTTAAGTTAAAATGAAACTTCAACTTTTAAAATGCATCTCGAGACACCTGCATTTAGTTCTAATCATTGCTCTGCTTTTAGCTGTTTTTCAGCGCCTTGTGCAGGAGCATCACTTATTTCTAGATGCTGTGTCAAATTAAAATGAAAATTTGCTGTTCATTGACATTGGTTTGACGTAAGAAATACTATCAAAAAAAAAAAAAAAAAAATTCCACGAAGTATCTGTATTTAAAATATGTATATTTCATTTAAATATTTTATATTTTAAAATATTTATAAACATTTATACATATTTAAACAGTAAAATAATTATGAAACAACAACATGTAAATGGTAACATGCAAAAATATCAAACCATAATTTTTGATAACAGACATATAAAATAATGAATGTAACATTGCAAGAAAAAAACCCCCACCTGTAACAACATGAGCTTTCGGTCAAAATCTACCTTCATTATACAGTTGGGCTTTGTTTTAATGTATGCCAGCGTGGGTCTATTGTGTTCCCTTGTTTAAAGGGATAGTTCACTCAAAAATTAATATTCTCTCATAATTTACTCACCTGCGTGCCATCCCAGATGTGTATGACTTTCTTTCTTCTGCAGAACACAAATGATGATTTTTAGAAGAATATTTCAGCTCTGTAGTTCCATACAATGCAAGTGAATGGGTGCCACAATTTTGATGCTCCAAAAAGCATATAAAGGCAGCATAAAAGTAATCCATATGACTCCGGTGTTTTAATCCATATTTTCAGAAGTGATATGATGGGTATGTGTGAGAAACATACATATTTAAGTACTTATTTGCTTGAAATTCTTCTCTCTGCCCAGTAAGGGGCGATATGCATGAAGAATGTGAATCACCAAAAATACAAGAAGAAGAATGTGAAAATGACCTGTTTCTCACCCACACCTATCATATAGCTTCTGAAGATATTGATTTAACCACTGGAGTCACATGGATTACTTTTATGCTGACTTGTGTGATTTTTGGAGCTTCAAAATGTTGGCACCCATTCACTTGCATTGTGTGGACCTAGCTGAAAAATTCTTCTAAAAATCTTCATTTATGTTCAGCAGATAAAAGAAAGTCATACACATCTGAATTTTTATTTTTGGGTGAACTATAATAAAACCCTTTAACAAATAGTTTTTACAAACAAACAAAAAAAAATGATATATGCCTTTCTTTCCTATTGTTCAGGTGGACACAACAGCACCAAGTGGGTGTCTGAACCTGATTCAGTCTGCTAGGAATGCAGAGTAACAAAATCTAGAGGCTTATCTGAAAAATGGACAACTATTTTTCAAAGCCTTAAAGGATATTCCTGAAAACACAGAGCTTTTAGCCTGGTATGGGAGAGATCTAGCCAAACGGCTTGGCCTCAGCTAAGAAACCAACAAACAAAAATAGCAGCAGAAAGAAGCTTATCAAGCAAGAAATGAATTCACTTAACAGCAAAACTTCCACAGACTTCCGCACAAGAGCTGGAGAACTGCAAGAACAATCAACCAGTAGATGCAAGAACAGGTAGCAACAAAAGAACACACTCTCTTGAATCAGGAACTGATGAGAATGATGTGGAACCATCATCTTTTGACACCCATGCAGATGAGAAGCTATCAGTGAAAAGGTTTTGTGTTAAAAGATTGAATGGACAATCCTGGTTGCCCTGCAGCAACCAGTCTTTCAGTATGGGCCAAAATTCTCCATGCAGCCCAACAAAATGCCATGACAACCACTCGGCAGATCCAAACGACAAGGATCTGAAGTCTAGTACCATGGTTACCAAGCTTTCATCCCCCACTAAAGGGTTGCAAGATGTCTCAGGTGATATAATTTCAACAAACCAGGACAGGAAGAGTGCTTTCACGCAACCTCCTCGTGTCATGCCCCATATGCCAGTAGTGATGTTAGCCAGGCTTACCAGTGACCTAATCCCAACCAGGACAACTCTCCTCCCCAGCATTCTACCATTCACTTCACCTTCTGTGCTCAACTTCCAGAGCTCTGCTTTACTATAGGGATCTTCCCAAACAATTGACTCTTCTTCATAGCACAAACCTTTGGCCCAAGACCACCTGGCTTCAGCAACCACAGACTACCCCTATCACCTCTCTCTCTCCTCTATCGTTTTACCTATGCAAAACTGGTGCGCTAAATGTAACGTTTCTTTCCATATGACGTCAGACCTTGTGCGACACATGAGGTCTCACCACAAGAGGCCGCTGTCCGACGAGAGGCAGATGACGCAGAGGTAGGAGAGGGTGAAGTGTCCGATCTGTCATGAAGCGTTCAAAGAGCGCCATCATCTGTCACGCCATTGACCTCACATACATGAGCGCGTTTGTAAACGGAATTCAATGCTGTTTCTCAAAATGTAAACTCTTATAAACATGTTTTCAGTGCTGTAGCGTCGAATGTAAAATGTTACAAAATGGTTCATTTGTGTAACCTAACTGTTACATTTTACTAGAACTACCGTAATAATAATAAAACAAACTTTTATTTTGAAAAAGAAATGCCAATCTAAATTTCTAAATGTCGTTTAATATTATTCGGTTTGAAATTATTTCGCCATTGGCCAGGGGCGTCACTGGCTAATATGGCTAACACGTTTTCTAAATATTAAGATTTAGTATTATTATTTAAGATTTATATGTATTATTTAGGCTTTGTTTAATGGTTTTTATATTAATAATAATGTATGAAAAGTTATAAATTGTAATTAAATTCTTATTTAGGTAAACCGGGCAAAACTGGCGGTTTTTGTAATACATTTTTATTTATTATTATTATTTTTTTTAATACCTGGCGACCCCTAGTGTTAAGCAAGAAGGCAAATACTATATAACACTAGCATGCAACTGTGATACCATGAATTTTAGCCGTCACAATGTAATTGCTACCAAGTGTTTTTTTTTTTTTTAATTAAATTATTCTTGGATAACCTTTTTTTTTTTTTTTTTTCTTTTTTTTTTGTATATAAATATGTGTATAATTTTGGTGTATTGTATTGATTAGAAATTCTGTATGTTGATTGGTTGGTCCCTATGGGGAAAAGTCGTATGATATCATACGATTTCTCCATCTTGTACGAATTATTATTAAGAGTTGTCACGAGACTATATTACTTGTTGTATCAGATAACTAAACCATAGCTTTTTAAACAGTGAGATTTTAATCTTAAATCAATGAAATTTTAACTTCAGTTAACTTCGGTCAGCCACATTTAATATACAGCAATACTCTATCAAATTTGAAACTCTAAAACTCACAAACAAAAAAATATGATCGGTTTTTGTATTTTTCATAAATTAAATGTTTTATTTACATGTAAATTCGTTACTGATCCAAATTCCAAATTGTAGCAACAACTTGTTCTTACACTTGGTGGTGCTGCAACACCATATGGAAGCTCGTGTATATGACAATAAAGGGATAGTTCACCCAAAAATAAAAATTTTCCCATAATTTACTCATCCTCATGCCATCCCAGAAATGTATGACTTTCTTCTGCAGAACACAAATTAAGATATTTAGAAGAATATTTCAGCTCTGTAGGTCCATACAATGCAAGTGAATAGGTGCCAAAATGTTGAAGCTCCAAAAATCACATAAAGGCAGTATAAAAGTAATCCATATGACGCCATTGTTTTAATCCACATTTTAAGGTGACCAGATTTCTGAAATGAAAAACGGAGACATTTCAAGTTCAGTGTTCAATAGGTCATTAAAATTTCATGTTCCTTATTAAAAAAAGGGGACAAATCGAATTTTATGTATTTTGACCATGGTGAATGTGGTAATGTGCTGAACTATAGACTATAAGAAATGATTTTGGTTAAACTTAAAAAAGTAAGTAACCTGTTTGCCTTAAAATTTTGAGTTAATTTAAAGTAAAATTTGATAATAAAATAAAATAAATAAATAATAATTTGAATAAAAAGGTCTAGTAAACTAACAAGTTTACTTGTCACGGCTCCGGTGAGTTCGCCGGTTTGTTTTGCCATTTTCTCTCCCTCATGTCTCGCAGGCGCAGCCGGCATGCATGATTGGCATTTCCATGGGAACATTGATTGTTCCCGGGGAACGCTGATCATGCCACTGATTAGCGTGCCGAGCAACACCTGTTCTCCTCTAATTTACGCCCTTCTTAAGCCCGTCATGTTCTCAGTATCTTTGCTAGATTATTGTTTGATGTTGAGTACTAACCTCAATCACTCTGTCTAGTTGGTCCTGTCTCGTGTATATGTTGGTTGCCCGTGTGTCAGGTGTGTGGTTGCCTTCCAGTTTTGCTGCGCATCAGCTGGTCTTCCACGGAGGATACTTCGTCTCAGCTCGCGTGTCAAGACTAAGATTGCCCATCTCAGCTGGGCGTTGTTTTGCACCTCACTAAGCTTCAGCGGAAGATTCTACGAATCTGTTCCTGGCTTCCACAACGCACACACTCATTCTACGAACATGCTTTTCATGGATTGCCCCTTGCGCGGCCACAGTGCGCACGCTGTCGGAGATAGCTTCCCGCTGCTGCAGCCGGTGCCGGGATCTTTGGCATTCCACAGCCCAGTGACTGCTCTTATTGGTTGTTAATAAATCCTGAAAACGTTTGCTCTACTCTTGAGTCTGTTTGTTCTCACTATTGCTTGTTACAGAACAATTTAGCAAATATGGACCCAGCAGAGGAATCTTCTCTTCACTCCGCCCTCTCTCAGAAGGGAGCCCTGCTGGGACGTCAGCAGGACCAGATCTCTGCTTCGAACCGGGCCTAGGAGATGATGGCTTCGCAGCTCGCCGAGCTCACCTCCGTTGTGCAACAGCTCCGCCTATCTCCTGATGCTGGCCTCCCTCAGGAGGCTTCCTTACTGGCTCCAACGGTTCCACTGGGTCCTGGACGCTTTGAAGCCAGCATTCTCCCTCCAGTCCTGTATTCAGGTGAGGCTGAATCAATCCTGCATCGCATTCCTTTTGCAATGTTCCCTGTTCTTCACGTTACAGCCCTCCATTTTTGTATCAGATACGATGAAGGTGGCCTGTGTAATTACGCTCCTCATCGGAAGGGCTGGATAATTGGGCACTGCCATGTGGGACAACAGACAACCCTGCTGCACTTTCTATCATGCCTTTACCACGGAGCTCCGCCGAGGGTTTGATCGCACGGCTCAAGTTCGGGTGGCGGCGAGGGTCTTATCTGGACTGTCTCAAGGAGATCGACAAGTCTCCAAGTATGCGATTGAATTTCCCACTCTAGCTGCTTCTTGTGAGTGGAATGACCACGCTATGTGAGATCGATTTCTGCATGGTCTTTCCGACGACATTCTGGACAAGATTTACTCTTTGGATTTGACTCCGTGCTTCAATTACTTGGTGGATTTGTCTATCTGAGTCGATCAATGCCTGACCCTGCGCCGTCACCACCATTGACGGCGCTTTCCACCCACCCTGGCAGCTGATTCTCCTACTTGTTCTGCTTCCTCAGCCAACTCACCGGTATCACGGCCTGACACTGAGCAGATGCAAATTGCTAGAATCTGAATCTCATGTAGGGAGAAACAGCAACGTCTCTTTAATGGACTATGTTTTTATTGTGCTCGTTCCGATCATCTCTCTGCTTTCTGACCGGTTAAAGACATCGCTTGTCAGTAGGAGAGGGGTTACTGACAAGCGCTACACCTTTGGACAAAACTCCTGGACTTCGGACACTTCTCCTGGCCAGGCTGCAGTATGGATCTGCCTTTCACACGGTTTCTGCCTTGGTTGATTCCGGAGATGAAGGGAACTTTATGGATTTTGATTTGGCTTCTAAGTGGCCACTTCCTATGGTCCAGTTGGATAAACCCATCACCACCTACACCCTAAGTGGTACACTGCTGTCCGTCATCACTCAATCCACAAAGCCGGTCACCTTCGTCTCTGGGAATCACACGGAGCAGTTGCCCTTCTACCTGATCCAATCTCCATTGGCACTGGTAGTGTTGGGGCATCCTTGGTTGGTAACGCACAACCCACACATAGACTGGTCAACCAACACTGTTCTTGTTTGGAGTCCTTATTGTTTGTTGCACTGTCTTAGCTCTGCTGTTTCCCCCATCCAGTCTTGTGTTTCATTGCAGGATGAACCGGCGAACTTATCCGGAGTACCATTGACGTACCATGACTTGAGGGCAGTGTTCAGCTGGTCCCGCGCTGTGACCCTTCCTCCTCATCGCCCATACGGCTGTGCAATTGAACTGCTTCCTGGCACCTCGCTGCCTCGGGGATGGCTCTATTCGCTCTCGGCTCCCGAGAAGGAGGCCATGAACAGGTATATCAATGATTCTCTGGCAGCTGGTCTCATCCGCCCTTCCTCGTCGCCGGCAGGGGTGGGGTTCTTCTTCGTGAAGAAGAAGAATGGCTCACTCAGACCCCGTATAGATTATCGGGGGCTGAATGACATCACGGTGAAAAATTGCTATCCTTTGCCATTGATGTCCTTAGCCTTCGAACTCTTGCAGGGAGCGTCCATCTTTACGAAGTTGGACTTACACAATGCTTATCACCTTGTCATGATAATAATAATTATAATACTATTTTACCTAACTGTTTGTGTATCTCATATGGACCTTCTTAATTACTACCTTTTTTTTTATCAAGTCTTGTGTATTATGGTGCTCCTTTTCACTCTTTTCCCTGCAAATCTGCAAATCTATGCTCTAATGTACTGACTTACTGTACATTTCTTTGCAGATATTTTATTATACATTTTTATTTTTCCATTTTATTAATGTCATATTCTTATTTTACATTTATTTCAGGTTAATACAACAAATTAGTAAATATGTGAGAAGGTGCTTCCTTTAATCAGTGTGTGATATTGCTGCTGGAGGGAGGGAGAGGGGATGGTAGGCAGATATCGCTGATATACACAGGGCCGGCCTGTGGGTTTGTGGGGCCCTAGGAGAAATTATGAAAATGTTTATTTAGAGCAACAGCATCAATGAAAACAAAAAGTTGGCCAGAATGAGTGCAAAAGTTAAAAAAACCAGGGAAAATAAGGTAACTAGAGCAATGTATGATGTATAATTATTTATAAATAAAATCACATACACTATATTGCCAAAAGTATTCGCTCATCTGCCTTTAGATGCATATGAACTTAAGTGACATCCCATTCTTAATCCATAGTGTTTAATATGACGTCGGCCCACCCTTTGCAGCTATAACAGCTTCAACTCTTCTGGGAAGGCTTTCCACAAGGTTTAGGAGTGTGTTTATGGGAATTTTTGACCATTCTTCCAGAAGCGCATTTGTGAGGTCAGACACTGTTGTTGGACGAGAAGGCCTGGCTCGCAGTCTTCACTGTAATTCATCCCAAAGGTGCTCTATTGGGTTGAGGTCAGGACTCTGTGCAGGCCAGTCAAGTTCTTCCACACCAAACTCGCTCA
Source organism: Myxocyprinus asiaticus (assembly GCF_019703515.2). Taxonomy (NCBI): domain Eukaryota; kingdom Metazoa; phylum Chordata; class Actinopteri; order Cypriniformes; family Catostomidae; genus Myxocyprinus; species Myxocyprinus asiaticus. Next base: position 25,577,409 of record NC_059385.1, on the reverse strand, counting down.
TCCATGTCTTTATGGACCTTGCTTTGTGCACTGGTGCGCAGTCATGTTGGAACAGGAAGGGGCCATCCCCAAACTGTTCCCACAAAGTTGGGAGCATGGAATTGTCCAAAATCTCTTGGTATGCTAAAACATTCAGAGTTCCTTTCACTGGAACTAAGGGGCCAAGCCCAGCTCCTGAAAAACAACCCCACACCATAATCCCTCCTCCACCAAACTTCACAGTTGGCACAGTGCAGTCAGACAAGTACCGTTCTCCTGGCAACCACCAAACCCAGACTCGTCCATCAGATTGCCAGATGGAGAAGCGTGATTCGTCACTCCAGAGAACGCGTCTCCACTGCTCTAGAGTCCAGTGTTGGCGTGCTTTACACCACTGCATCCGACACTTTGCATTGCACTTGGTGATGTATGGCTTGGATGCAGCTGCTCAGCCATGGAAACCCATTCTATGAAGCTCTCTACGCACTGTTCTTGAGCTAATCTGAAGGCCACATGAACTTTGGAGGTCTGTAGCGATTGACTCTGCAGAAAGTTGGCGACCTCTGCGCACTATGCGCCTCAGCATCCGCTGACCCCGCTCTGTCATTTTACGTGGCCTACCACTTCGTGGCTGAGTTGCTGTCATTCCCAATCGCTTCCACTTTGTTATAATACCACTGACAATTGACTGTGGAATATTTAGTAGCGAGGAAATTTCACGACTGGACTTGTTGCACAGGTGGCATCCTATCACAGTACCATGCTGGAATTCACTGAGCTCCTGAGAGTGGCCCATTCTTTCACAAATGTTTGTAGAAGCAGTCTGCATGCCTAGGTGCTTCATTTTATACACCTGTGGCCATTGAAGTGATTGGAACACCTGAATTCAATTATTTGGATGGGTGAGCGAATACTTTTGGCAATATAGTATAGTTTAAATAGGGCCTATAAACACAACACCTCGAACTATATATTTTTGTAAACAAATGTAAAGAATAAACACATACCTCTTAGAGAGCTGACATCTTTGCAGATAGGATGGTTTGGTCATTTTCCAGATTAATTACTCATATATATTTTTCATCTTTATATCGCCAGTGTCTTAATTCCTTCCTGTTTAATAATACTGTGAAGAGAAGCCATGGTCCATTTCCCACCAATGCTTTGCGTTATGAATAAATTATGCAGATTAATGTGTACTGCTTAAGATTACTTCTTGACGATTTTAGATGCACTGCTGTTATTTTATTTGTTGTCACTTTCAGTTATTTTTGTGATTATTCAGAGCACATTTTATACGTAATATGATGTTTTTATTTTTCACCATCATTGTGATTTGTACGTTAAATGATCAGGTCCAAGCGTGTTGCATGATACTTTATGTGTAAGATCTTTAAAAACTCATTGGACTGCTGAGAGTTTTAAATACAAAATCATCAGTGTTTCAAATTGTATGATTTGTTCATATGCTTTGCACGTGATCGTGGGGTCCTGTCAGACACGCCGGGGCCCCAGGCGGTCGCCTGTAACCCCTGTAGGACGGGCTGGCCCTGGATACATGCACACTCTGATTAAAGATACAATTATTGATTTTTTTTGTTCATCTGCTGGGATTAATTTGACTACTTTTCACCAGCATGTTATAGTTTGTGAAGGCCAAACTTTCAGGAACATTTTACACTGCGCAATACAATTCTGCACCAAATTCAGAACCTGTTATAAAATACATAACAATATAACTTTATAACATAAATAGCTAGTATGTGCCTTACTTTGAAGTTTATAACAATGATGATAATTCTCTTCAATTGCCTGGTCCAGTTCTTAATGGAAAAACTGGCCTGACCATGTAATCAGTAAAGGAAGAACAATGAATTGAAGCTGCTATAGCGAGCAGCCCCCTCTGTTGGTCAAAATAAACAGCACATGTTAGGCTTTGCAGCTCAGGCTTTCTTGCAATGCTATATTTCACTATGAACGCTGTCTTGAATGCTTGAGAAAAAAGGGGACATTTCGGGGAACAGCTCCAGTTGGGGACAGACCACCAAAAACCGGGACTGTCCCCAGGAAAACAGGGACGTCTGGTCACCCTACCATATTTTCTGAAGCAATATGAAAGGTGTGGGTGGGAAACAGATCAATATATAAGTAAATTTTTGATAGAATTTCTTCTTCCTGCCCAGTAGGGGATGATATGCATGAGGAATGTGAATCACCAAAAACACAAGATGAAGAATGTGAAAGTTAAAATGGAAGCTGACTGAGAAGGAAGGAGAATTTATAGTAAAATTGGACATAAATATTGATGTTTCTCACCCACACCTATAATATCGCTTCTGAAGACATTCATTTAACTGGAGTCATATGGATTACTTTTATGCTGCCTTTAAGTGCTTTTTGGAGCTTAAAGATTTTGGCACCCATTCACTTGCATTGTATGGACCTACAGAGCTGAAATATTCCTCTAAAAATCTTCATTTGTGTTCTGCAGAAGAAAGTCATACACATCTGGGATGGCATAAGCGTGAGTAAATGATGAGAGAATTTTCATTTTTGGTTGAACTATTCCTTTAATCTCTGCACTTATTACCAACATAGAAAAATATGCAGATTAAAAAAAGCACCAGAGGCAGTGTTAAAAGATTTCACAGTGCATGAAAGATGCATAAACACACAATAATAAAGACAACAACCTGCAACCTGGTTAATTCAGAGATTCTTTATTGGGAAACATGTACACAGTTACCACATGGAACTATGATAAACATAAAAAATACCTTTGAATATTGTAACAGTTATGTTTAGTACACAAAAACATTTATTACCATTTACCAAGAGCAAAATCATTATTGCAAAAAACATTACAGAACAGGTCAGCCAGCGACATGCTCTTAATTCACCAAGGAGATTTATAGCATGATAAGAAACACATTTCATTAAAGTTTCTGAGGTACATGAGATGAATACATTTTCATTAGCATAAAGTTACTGTCACAATGAGAAACCAGCCTCAAATTTAGCAATGAAAAATCTCACACACACACACACACACACACACACACACACACACACCAAAAGTTCTTCCAAGTCTTCAGTGCCATCAGTCCTTGTGTTAGGACATAATCCCAAAATCGGCGTTTACACTCTACTGAGAGATGACCTACAGCAATGAAAAACAAACGATTTAAGTGAGTGAGCATTTTATTTGCAGTACTGACAGGTAGATGTCAGTTAAACTTTCAGATAAATAAAGTCTTAAACACAAAACTGCTTCAGGAAAGCGTTCACACCTGAGCAACCGGCGGGTGTCTCTCTCCAGGTTGTTTTCAGGACCTTCACTCTCATATGACGCCAGCTGAAGCTCTACAATACACAGTAGAAGGGAATAAGATTCAGAGTAACTTTGCCTAGATGTGTTTGTTACCCATCAGTGTATATGTTAATCATTATAGAGCCATCACTCTGTAAAATCGATAAAAAAATGTTTTTTAAAAAAAGAGGGACGCGCTCACCGTCCTCACTGAATATCGGTGCACTGATGAGATACTGCAGTGTTTTTCTGTCTCTCTCAAAAGGACAAATCACCTGCCGCCAGGACAGAAACTCATTCACTTGCTTGGCCAGCTCCCAAAATTTCTGCAACCAAAGAAAAGTTTGATTATTAATGCAATACTTTAATGCTGTTGCTTGCCAAGCTACAAACTAACATTTAAGTAGTTTAACTACAGTCAAGCAATCCTTTTGAAGGAGTAGCAAGTTAAAATTACTAACAAAAAGCAGCCAACATTTTGGTGGCTACCACAATCACAATCCAACTAAAAAACAAAAACAATACTGTACAGTATTGTATATATATATATATATAGAAAAACTTACCTCAAAATTTATGTGGCCATTAGGCAATCTATTCACACATCCTTCATTCAGGAAGTAGATGTCTTTAATGAACAGGCTGAAGAATGGGATAACAATCTGAAAAAAAAAAAAGAGAGGAAGTGGGAGAACTTATTTTATACAAAATTGTAACATTAAAATTTTATTTTTAAATGTGAACACACAAAATTACCATTTCTTGGCTTGTGTGCGCTGTACTAGACCTCTGAGTGGCTCCACGCAGTGCAGTTCGGTAGTTATAGAAATTGCTGGATGGGTCCATTTGGTGCTAAAGTACAAAAACAAAAAGTAACATTAATTGTGTACTTACATGCGCCTTCACTTTAATGGTGCACTCAGTAATATTCGTGTTTATGTTGAGCTGACACCTAGCCCAGTTACAGATGACATCGGAAAAATGCGCTATTTGCAGTCAGCCACGATTAATATATTCTGCAAGTGAAAGCTTCCAGTTACAGGGGATTATTGAGATGTGATTAATATTTGGCTGGTTATGTGATCTCAACATGTCCCAGTGTGATTATAACCCACGTAAAGCTGTGATTCAAATCAATAAATACATAGTCTGTATGTGCTGCACACTTCAGGTTGTTTTACTTTATCTCAAACACACACAAGAGCGTGATGATCATGATGAGGTGTTTTCAATGTATGAGCGGCATCACACATTCATTTTGAAGCATGCATCACTTGCAGATTATATATTTATTCAATTAAATCACAGACTTTTGCAGTTTAATCATCACACCAGGACATATCGCAATTTCAATTTGATTGTGCATTCAATCATTAGTTTTTGTCCAAATATGTCATATTCCATAACATTCTGCGTTTTATAGCTAATATAATTTTTATGACTAGATTTGAGTGATTCCGTCCATGTTTTCCACATACTACATGCGGTAGCCGAGGTATAAGCAGACTCCGATCGTTAAATTATTGAAAATTAATTCACATCCTGAGGTGTGAAGGCCGAATCACCATGCTTCCAACTCAGGGTGTGAATTCATTTTCAAAAAAATCAGTGGTCCGACCGTCATCATCGTCTAAAGTTTATAACTCAAATGTTTTTGTGGTTAAAACAACAGCAATGTTGGTTCGAAAAAAATCCCATTTTGTATATCAATACTTCAACTATTTCGTGTTTGACTCCTATCCCGAGTCCCGTTTGTTATAGTACATGTAACAAAAACCTTGTTATCAACACAATCAAATCATTCTATTATATGAAAATATTTTACAAATAATGATTTTCCAGGACATTTAGGTATTTTTCTAATTTTCCATTACTGGAAAACTCCATTGCAAAATTCCAGGTTTTCCAGGATGCGTGGGAACCCTGCTGCTTACTTACTACCAGGATGTCAAACTTGTCCATGTTGACTTTGTTCCAAGTTTTCTTCAGTCTGGATACAGGGTTCATGTTCATCCCAGCTGCAGAGCCAAAAAAAAAAAAAAAAAATGAATGAATGATTTTACATTATTATTACATTTCACACCAGATCAAATTTTGCCTTTAGTAATTTTGAGTTATTTGAGTCAAAATTGTAAGTTGTTATTCACTGAAAATCGTAACATCTGTCCTAGCTCGCATTCAAGTAGCGTTGTCCGATTCGTGAACACCTGGTTTTGTGAACTGGATCAGCCAATCCACTGAAAAGGTCTGACAAAAAAGAAAAAGATTCTTTCACGAACTGGACATCTACTTCTGGTGGACGTCAAGATTTTCAATGAATAACAACTTGAATTTCCCCCCACCACCCCCAAAACAAAGCTATTGTATGATTTCAGAAAACTTGGAAAAGGGCGCACAAGTCATATGGACCACTTTTGTGATACTTTTAATTTTTTTACGTCTGAAAGCTCCAGACCCCTTCCATAGTAACTTGGCAAAGAGTGACCAGTACATTTTCTCATTTTGAGTTTCACAAAAGAAAGAAAGGTTTGGAACTACATGAAGGTGAGTAAATAATGAAAGAATGTAATTTTTGGGGGATTTTTAACTGTAGTATTTGGTTAAAAAAAAAATATATCTTTTTTTTTTAATTCATAGGATATAACAATATAATTCAACAGTACTCACTAATAATGGCCATCAGGGAGTTGAAGTTACCGATGTTGAAGCATTCTTGTGCTATATCTATGAAGAACTCCAACACTCTTGCTCTGTGTTTCTTCTTCACAGGCTGTAGTAGACACACCAGCAGAGGGCAGCATAGTGTCAATTATTACAAATCACTGTACAACTACTTAGAAAACATTGGTGATCACTGGTACGTTTGTAAGTTACAAGGATCACTATATATTTTTTAAATGGTCTCACCATGCAAATTTCTGTGGCTACCAGGTAACTCAGTCTGTTGAACCATTCAACATAAGCCTCCAGGTTACTTACTTTCCTTTTGCTGAAGAAACTCTGAAAAACATTGGTTTGCTTGTCAATCCATTGAAAATAAGTTAAAGGAAATTTCAGGCCACTGCAATCAATCAACTTCTTTCAAATATGTGGATGGTTTTCAATAAATGCACGCCCTTAAATGTGTGCCATGTGGTCTGATATAATTTAGAGTAATTTGAAACCATTTAACAAAGTCAGCCACAATCTATTAACCAGTGTCTTATGTAATCTCTGAGTACAGCTGCTGCTTACCTTATGGTTGTCCGAGGGTCTCTTCTGTGTAAATGTTCGAACAAATTCATCAGGGCCAATATAACCAAGTCTCTCCTAGAAGAGAGAGCAAGGTTTCTAATGAGAATTCATATGGATTTGGAGCAGCATGAGGGTGAGTAAATAATGACAGAATTTTCATTTTCCTTTAAGCACCAATGGACCCAAACACATAGAGGTGTGTTGGTACTCACCATCTCAATATGTGTGAGTTGCTGGGCAAAGACGAAAGGGTCATCGCACAGATTCAGAACACACTCATCTCTGCGCACTATCTGCTGCTTGGACTTCAAGGCGACTGGTCTCTCCAAGGCAGCGGCGGCGCTAGATGTCGCCAGTGACTCTTCGTACTGTCCGAGGGTGGTCAGCTTTCGTAAGAGGCGCTGAATGAGTCTCTGCATGGCTCTCCGTGAGAGCTATACAAAAACAACAGAACCGTTTCCAATGATAGCATTTTAATATTTAGAGGCATTGTCACTCATGTTTGTAGCCAAAAATTACATTTGATAAATTAATGGTGACCGTAAGCAGTGTTGTTGATATTACAGCAAAAAGGAAAAGCATCATGGAGGGCCAAAAACATGCAAATCTGGGCATACATGCAAATCTCATGCATTAACTGCTATTTGGCTCCAAACCTCTGTCATGTTATTGTCTTATATACTGATATATTTGCTCTGTTATGAAACCTAGTGAGCTGTCTACAGAGGCAGCATATTAAGGCATCATATGTGCACTCCTGACACATAGGCTTTTCCATTGGGTAAAAAACATACTTACGCTGACTCCTAAGAAACCATCATTTGGCCAACTTATATTGCATGTGTCCTTCATAGAGAAGACAATCCCTAAACACACTGCGATGAGCTCATTTGATAAAGTAAATAAATACAAGATGCAGGACGAAGTGAGAGTAACGTTCTTTGCAAAAAAAAAAAAAAAAAAAAAAAAAATTTCATTCAATAGTGAAAGTATCAATAAAAAGATTGTTTAGTGTGAATAAAAATGATACATTTTACCCAACATTTGTGTGCTATTAAAGCTTATTAAAGTAGCACACTGTTAGCTTAGCAACATGCTAATGTCAAACTGTTGAATCAATTGCTGTTACTGCGACCTTGTGGAGTTGGAAAAATAGTAATTATGAGTTCAGAGCACATGAATGACCAAGCGTAGTCTTATTTACAAGTGGGAAACTCAGAATTCTAGATGATACCATGATTTATTTATTTATTTTTTTTCTCCCCAATTTGGAATGCCCAAGTCCTTGTGGTGGTGTAGTGACTATTGAGTGCATTACTGCGGAGACACAGCGCATGTGGTTACCCTCCCTAGCAACCGGGCCAATTTGGTTGCTTAGGAGACCTGGCTGGAGTCACTCAGCACGCCCTGGATTCGAACTCGCGACTCCAGGGGTGGTAGTCAGCGCCTTTACTCCCTGAGCTACCCAGGCCCCCGAGTTGCCTATTTTTTACGCTGAAAGGGGCGAGTCGACTGGAAAGATGGAAGGTTTTTTGGCAAACTTCATTCAGCATTCAACTAATAACTCACCATTCAAGGTTTTAAGCACATTAAATAACTTGTTGGATCTCATACATTAAATCATAGGTCATGTAAAAGAGATGCAGGTGTATTCATTATTGATTACATATCGGTACAACAGAAAAACTAACTTTTGCCATTTTTTTTATTTACTTCTTCCGTATTTTGTTTACAACTGAATGTGTGAAATGTCATAATAACAAACCCGAATGGGAAGCTCCGGTTGTAGAACCATTAGGTTGCTACCTATGTAGGCAGTACCCTTACAAGAAATCTAAAACTCTGACAAACTTGGCACAAATTTCCCACTCATTATTTTCACATGTAAATGAGCTTGTGATTCGGTGCAGATGTTTGCAACTCTTCTCTGGTAGTGGAGAACCTGCAGCAAACCTTTGCCAAAAAATAATGAGTGGCGAAATTGCGGCAAGTTTGACAGAACTCTCGATTTTTGTAAGGGCAGGCAGCTCACTAGGTGTTGGATCAGAGCAACTGTAGAAATACATAGTCAGTATAGTAAATTATTCATATAGGCTGTTTAGAATTTAGTCAAACTTATTCATTTATTAGTCAAGATTCCAAACAGCAGAATTTTATTCAAGACATGGGATAACATGATGCAATATTGCAATCATAATGTTTCTGCTAGATCATCTGGATGACATCATCTGTTAGGTCTATCAGTTTAGAACAAAGTTTGCTTACCTCATCTCCAAAGGCAAGGCGATGGGTCATCTCTTTCAGGCTGCGCATCATGCGCTCATCCCTGAAGTCATACGGAAAGGTCTCTGTCCATTCTGTGAGCAGCTGCACGATTTTCGGTGCTATTTCACGTATTCTTTTCTATTGAGTAAATGCAGGACAATTTAACACTTTAAACATGTACTTGTGAATCATTTACACTAAGATTAGTCATGAGTATATCATTTGTTTTAGTCCAATGTCATACAGGGAGTGACTTAATCAAGGGCAGTTCACATATTCATAATTTTAAGGTACACCAGTACAGGTGTGTGCGCTTTTTATAGTAGTAAAAAAAAAGCTGTAATTAATAGCATCAATATAAAATTCAGTCACATGTGTGAAATGCCAGACTTATCACTGGTTATGAATAATCCTAATTTTTGTTTGCGTCTATCAAGTTCCAAATGAAAACAAAAATGATCAAACGATATAAAGTATCTTTAATAAGTAAAGCATGTAATTAACTGAAAAAAAGAAAAATAGGCATTACTACATAGTTATGTAATATGCAAAACATTTTTGAGTTTCCAGCAAAAATAATGTTATAGTGATATTCAGTATGTGAAATACTCATGCCATGATATAAGAATTTGGTCATATCACCCACACCAATGCTACAGCATGTACCTTGTCTGTCTGTGGGTCGCCAACCCTATGGTGGTCCACACACAGGTAGCAAACACGGGACATGAGTTCAAACGGATGCAGGAACAGACGAGAGCTCAGCAGAAAGGTGAAAATATAAGATCTCTGAAAATTGACAATGTTTCAAAACAATCAACAAACTTTTGGCGTTTGCCACCAATTGCAACATGGGTTATAAGATTCTAGAAAATCAGAAAGGGTGTATACTTACGTCAGGATAATAGTCCACAGTAGGGACTAAGAACTGTATCAAGGCTTCCAGAGATCCAGACACAAGCTTGTTATCACGGTAGTGCAACCCTCCATAGTTTTCCTCCACTGATTGCCGGTGACTATGGCTGCTGCTGTAAGTGCTAGGACTGAATTTGCCTGAATATGGAGTTGTCTGTGGCATGTTCATCCTATGGATGGAAATCAGTCAGTCAGCAAAGGAAAGGAAAATTATCACCTACAGCCAGCAAAATGCAGTTACTTTTAGCAAATGTTTTGGCAGGTAATTTTGCTTATCTACTTGCCAATGTGACGAATAACTGGTTAGAAGTTTGGATTGACATTGAACATGAAATGCCATTGCTTTGAATGTGTGTTGATATTTCTAAGAAAAACATTCACATTTTTTTTTTTTTTTGTTATTTCTTTCTTTCTAGTATTTTAATAAAGTAGGACAAGAAACTTAACACAACAACTTTAGAGGCAGCAAAATCTAAACTTTCAAAGAACAACATAAGCAGACCACTGAAGTGGACCAAAAAGTCAATTGTCAAGGCTAGGGAAAGTGTGAATGCAAAAAGAACTATTATTTTTTGAAACACTTCCTCTTAGCATGTTTGTTCAATAGACCTTTTTCAGAGTAGCAAGCCATATTTAATTTTTAACAGGAATGAAAACGAGACTGTGAGGGACAAAAGTAAAACCTCTTCAATAGCATGTACTGTATAAAACTGAATAAATCTCCTAGATCACATCTAGTTTTCACAACTTGAGTTTTTCTATCTACTGTACATTTTTGGAAAGATGTTTTTTCAGTCAGTGTTTCGTCAGCTGAACTATCAATGCCAATTTAACCCCTTAAATGCATGGGTGTTTTGCCAAACACCATAACATACCAAGGGTCTTTAGTGACCCGGCATGCATATCTGACACATAAGGATCTACAAAATGCCCAGATAGTGTCAAATTTCCAAAATATTTTCTAGACAATTAGAAAGTAATAGAATTTTATATTTTAAGATGTATTTTGATGTTTTATTTTTCATTTATCAAAGAGATGCTGAAAAAAATATAGAACAGGATTCATTACTTCCACACTGTAATATCATGAGATGCAACTCAAACACATATTGAGCTACATATAACAAAAAAGAGACACGTATATTTTCTCGGGCACTTTTTGAGTCTAAGTTGAGTCAGCTTGCATAATTTCAGTAGTATATCCAAATGACAATAGCCAAATCACACTGTTCATGTGCTGAACTTGCTATAGTTTACTTCCACATTGCTACTTTGTCAAAGAGCTATGTCAAATGTAAATCAAGTCAGTCACAGAAACAGCACCACCTTGAGAAAGAAGCAGGGTATGAAATTAACACTAGCCAAGTGCCAAATGCGGGTACATTTTCTGTTTGGCCGGTGAATTTCGCAGTGTCACAGACCACTCTGGCGGGTGGCTTTTGCATTCTATCATTCTATGTTAGCTTGTAAAATAAATTTAAACATGTTTAGAACATGTTTTAAACATGTTTTGTCCTCAAGGGGGCTATGTAGGCCTACAGTACAGTCCGTAACACACAGGTGTTTACATAGAACGGCACTATATAGTAGTGCTACTGCTCATCACTCTCAAATGCTGTGTGTCCACTGTCTCTTGGTGAGCGAAGGTGGACTCAGTGCTTTTAATCCTTCAAATGATGATTGCACGCATTCTTTGTGACAATTCTTTAGCTGGGTAAGCAAACGTCAGTAAATCAACACTGTTTGTATACACTGGGCATTTGAAAATGAAGTTGCCATTTTTCCAACTGTATTCGCTCATATTTAAGATGATATCATCATTGCTCGTGTACTGAAAGCTAATAGTAGAAAATACCAGTGGGCACGTACCGTTAGTAGTACATCTCGATGCAAGATGAAAGTAATGTACAGGAGCATTCATGTCATTGGGATGAAGGGAAGACAACTCTTGTATTTACAGTCGATGTGCAAGTAAGTTTTAATTACCCACAACCACACATACAAATCTCTGGTAATGACTGCATTATAATAAAAACCGAATGATTTTCATGATGTTGAGTCTCATTAAGGTTCTTGAACGTGCATTATTCCAGTGATGCAGACAGAAATCCAGTTTAAAATACTCAGACAGTGTTTTCTGTATTATTAAACGCCACAGCAACACTACTGAATCTACAGAGCGAGACAAGACATTAAGCACAAACAGTAAACTGATTCAAAAAGAAATTACTCTTTTGATCTGGTTCTTTTGAGTTAATCAACAACTGTTGTTCGATCCACAAACTTACGACTCTTTAAGCTGGCTCTTTTTAGTGAATCAAAAAGAGTTATGAATCCGTTGCCGCTGACTGAAATTAATTGACTCATTCCAAGTAAACCAAGAATTGTTACTGTGTTGTGTACTTTAGGCTCATGAGAATTACTTACTGGTCATTCATATGACAACATGTACTTTAAAATACAAATTTAGTTTTGTTGTAATATGTGAATAATCTGAAAAATTATTCTAAATGGACTATCTTCTTCTTTCGGCTGCTCCCTTTAGGGGTCACCACTGCGGACCATCCATGATTCGCATAATTGACTTGGCATAGGTTTTACGCTGGATGCCCTTCCTGATGCAAACCCTAGTGGCTGGGGGACTCTCACTCACACCTACGGGGCAATTTAGAGTCTCCAATTCACTTAACCTGCATGTTTTTGGGCTTGTGGGGGAAACCGGAGCACGCGGAGGAAACCTACACGAACATGGGGAGAACATGCAAGCTGATCTTTCTAACAGACAGAAAGAATTTTTTAACCACCTTGGTTCCAGAAGTATTCCAATTTGTTTGTTTCCAAAGGGATTTCATAAAATCCTCTATAAAAGCCACCATGCCGCCCGCATTCTAAATGGACTATCTGGCGATTAAATATTTCATAAATAATAAAACAATACAATTTTTTTTTAAATGCAGTTAACTTTTAAACATGCATGCAGTATTGTTTATTTGTCTCATATGTCTGTAAAATCCAGTTGTGAGATGCAAAAAAAAAAAAAAAAAAAAAAAAAAAAAAAAAAATGAAGGCCGGTAAGAAATCTGACTGGCTGGTAAATTTTTTTCATCTACCAGCCACCTTGGCTGGTGGGCTAAAAAGTACATTTCGGACCCTGGTAAGAAATACATACATATGTATGTGTACACTAACCTTTGTCACAAAGAAAATCAACGTGATATAATAGTAATTTGCATGAATATAGTACTTATTTGTCTTGTAATAAACAAAGAAATTTATATCCTGTAATAGTAAACTCACATAGAAATAATCAATAAATATATGATTTATGAAAGCGCAAAAAAGTTACACTATTACAGATCTCGGGTCTTTAATGACCCCATACACTTTTGGTAAGTAAGCATTTATTAAAAAAATAATAAAAAATAATATATACACACACATTTATTTTTTTGCCTCTTTTTTTGTAACACTATTCAGAAGAGAAAGGTTGAGCGCGTCAATGTTTACACTGGGTTTTTGTTTATTATTATTTGGAAATTATTTTTTATTTTATTGTATATTGTTTTTAAATTGTTTTGGTTTGTGAACGGCGCTTGGTCTGTGCAAGTTTCTCTTGTAAACAATGACGTACTTCCTGACTCCTCCACGTGAGCTTAAGTCATCCCTCTCATGAGCGCGGGTCACAGAGATGTACGGAAGTGAACATTTGTAGTTAAAAAGTATATAAGTATTGTTTCGTTTCTAAAAATAATCAATTGTTTGGGTTCAGAAGAACTTTATTTGTCAACTGGAGTCGTGTGGATTATTTTGATGCACCCTTAATATGCATTTTGGACCGTCAAAAAATGGAGGACATTCATTTGCATTGTTTAAAGGACGAGGCCAGAAATGAAATCCTAAAAGTCTTAAATTCTGTTTTGATGAAGAAAGAAACTCAGATTCATCTTGGATGGGCTGAGGGTGAGTAAATTATCAGCAAATTTTCATTTTTTGGTGAACTATTCCTTTAACTCTCACACTTTTTCATCGCACTGACTAGCCGAGTCGAACAAGTCTCGCTCTTCTCCCTGTTTTTTATTCATCAATCATTAAATATGACACTTCCCTAGATACCTAGAGGCGCGTAGTAAACAACTTAATAGCAATTTAACAACAAATCATATTAAACAGGGAAGAGCTTTGTCTCACTTTATGAAATAGATCGTACAGATATTCTTAAAAAATCGTAAAGATCATCAAAGCAGGAGGAAGGAGCTCGTGCAGTCAGTGTAATTGCACGAAACATATCTTAACTACCACTGACTCATCAGACCAGACTGAAAAATCAAGTGCAATCACTCTTACAAAACATGCATGAGCAACACAAGCGAAAGGTAAACATGTTTGAACAGCCAAAACAGACAGATTTAAAACACTTCTGGCACCAGAAAGATTATTATTAGGGTACTACTGAATTAAAGATACAAAATATGCGGGAAGTAAATCTTTTAAGCGAACAATATTTGCAAGTTTATAACAAGAGCTATATTGCTTGATTGCACGATTAGACGCATTATGTAGGCTATAAATTACAAGGCTTTTTAAGTACGAATGGTAGCTTGATACAGTCACATTAAAAGTTATTTAAAAGGCTGTGATTTACAGAACGCAGTAAACTTACCACACAACTAAAATGACAAAATGAAACTAAAGTTAACTGCTGAGATATCCAAGGAAGTTCAACAAAAAGCCTCCAAAACGCGTCGCGTGCACACCCCAGATCAAGTTGCTTACAATGAAGCGTCGCTGATAGTCTTCTTCTTTAATTTACTGTGTCGCGCAAAATAAGTTATCAATTAAGGGCTAACGTAGCGCTAACTGATACTTTGTAATGATCGATCGTCTCCATTGTTTCTGTAATAATCCAGATCGTGAATATGAGATACGAATATAGAATTCCTTCCACACCAAAGCATTAAAGGAAAACCGGAAAATGCGGTCTCGCCCACAAGGAAAGACTGGCCAATCAGAGATAGGAGCCAACAAATTGAATTTTCCGAGTGATCTTATTGGCCAGTTCGACGTCAATCAACTCCCGAGACGCTCGCTGACAAAAATCAGTAAACAAAAGTGGGTGTAAGTATAAGTTTGTAAGTTTGCCAAGACTACTTCCATCAGATGCTTCGAAAACTACATCAATATCCTGTCATTTTGATTCAGCGAGTTTATATATTTCGTCAGATATAGGCTTATATGCTTTAATATTATAACATTCGTATCATAATATAGCCTAAAGTGAAATACAGAGCTCAGGCGAATACAAATATCCAGTATTCCCAAGGTAAACAAAGCCTTCCCACTTCTAGAACAGCATATTTTTTAATGTCTGTGGGTGTGGTCAATATAGCCATTCCAAGTGGGAGTTTTGTGTTATATAAATGTTTAATCACATCAATGCAGAGGTTTGGGCTGAAAGTCTCATTTTGTCAGTTGGTGGATTTCATTTTGAGCCCAAACCTCTCCAGCTCCACTCCACAAAGTGTCTGTAAGAATAATTCACCCCTGTGAGGCCTTTACTGAATGATGCGTTTCGCCCACATCGATGAGAGGTACCTGGATGCAGTGAGAGCCTCTAGCTTGACTTGAGCTCAGTGCTTAAAGCTGAAGCCCGTGTTGGATTCCACCCACGATACTGAAGCCCTCAAACCCTCTGGCCCCTGCTGTACTTCAACTACAGAAGAGCTGCGTTATCACATGTGGTAAACATACATCTTCAGCTAACACCCACAAAGACTCAGCCAACAGAGCGGAACCCTTTGGGGACTCCAATGTTTCGTATTTCAAAACTAGCTGGTGATGATGTTTCACTTTATAGACTGGAATTACATAACTGGGTCTACGTCAGCTCGCACTTCACAAGAAAGTTTCCTTTGCTATTTTTCTTTCTGCAAAACATGCAACCGCAACGTTGTGACCTTTTCAAACAGAATATCAAGTTTTCTTCATAAATTAGGCAGCAACATGCTTCCGATTTATATCAAAATAACAATAATATACTCAAAGTGTCTGCAAGAATAATTGAATATTTAATAGGAATAAGGCTGAAAAGTTAGTTCACCTAAAAACGAAAATTCTTATGTCAATTCCTCACTCTCATGTCGTTCCAAACCCATCTAATTTTCTTTCTTCTGCTGGAATGCAAGAGGAGAAATGTTGAAGAATTCTGATGCTGCTCTTTTTCCATACAATCAAAGTGAATAGGGACCAAGGCATACATTCTACCCAACGGAGCGCAACATCGCCCGCACACTTTTTTTAACCGTCTTGGTTCCAGAAGTATTTTTCCCATTCATATGTTTCCAAAGGGATTTCATAAAATCATTTATAAAAGAGTTCTGAGCCATGAACCAGATCCAAGGTGAATCACAGCTTTACAAACTTTAATTTGAAGCAAAAAAGTATTTAGAAATTGGACAAAAAGACAAAGGTACAAGGCCTTGTACTTAACATCTTTAATAAGGGAATGAACTACAATCTATGAAGCATTGCAAACGACACAGTTTAAAAATCTGTTGATTGTAAGTTATAAAAAAACATTGTAATTTTTTCAACATATTCAGATATACACAAATATATACAGTAAAAGGTTTAAAGAGACCTGCTCGACTGCATCATTCACAGGGCGTCATGTGAATGTGTAGTTGTTGCAGAGCTCTTTTGGTGCGCTTTGTCAGTCATGATTCTCCGATTGGTCAGGGTTCCCACGGATCCTTAAGAAGTCTTAAAATGTCTTAAATTTTTTTCCAAAATTTAAGGTCATAAAAAGTCTTAAATATATTAAATGATTCAACAAAAGTCTTAATTATTATTTAAACAGGTCTTACATTTGGAGGTGGAAAGACAGGAATCTTGATATGACCTAATGTAACTATCAAACTTCAAAAGAATACGATTTAATTAAATAAGTGCATGTGCTGCATCCTTCAGGGTGAAAACGCGGCACTGTTGTACTTTCTCCAAGCACGTGGGGGCTTGTGAGTGTTTCCAGCTGTTGCAGAGCATTTCACAATCATTAGGCCATGTCGTAAATTTATGACAAGCTATCACTAAAGATCAACTGTTGATTATGATGATATAGTGTTGATGAAATATGACAATGTTTACTTTTAATTATTTATATTTTAATACGGTATAGATTATTGTAGGAGTGCATCTTTTATTTCCCTTATCTGTTTGAATGAGCTGCTAGAAACAAGGAAGCGCAAACATTTTAAAATAAGAGTCCCCGGTGTGTTTTAGCCTTTAAAGTTAAAAGTTCTGCGTTATGTATCAAATCTTTTTTTCACCTCCCTGGTTATAAGTATTTTGGTTGCACCATAAACTGCATGTGGAATATAATTCAATTTGGACTCTCTGTAGCCTCTGTCTGGCCCTCCCCATCACAGGAAGGAAAGACTAAGAACATTTAATATAGGCTACCAATTTTAAAAGCTATTGGCAGATTAATTGCCTTTCTTTCAACTAGGGCTGAAATGATTAGTTGACGTTATCGACAACGTCAGCAATAAAAAATTGTCGACAGAAATTTTCATTGTCAAATTTAACATAACATGAGATCATTTGAAACACTAATGATGATGCGGGAGAGCAGCACTTCAGCTCGCGCCTGAATGAAGAGAGGAAGAAAATGCAGCTAACAGTCCAGACACACTCCAAACCTTCCAAATAGTCTTAAAGTGAGGTAGATCACAAAGTATGAGGGAATTATAGTACAAAAATACAAAATAAGTAAATACAGAAGCAGTGTCTTCCTGACGTGAAATAAAGTGGAACATTACCTAGCATTCCGCTTGAGCAAAACTTACCTGCCAGAGCATCTAAAAAGGAAACTCTAAAATGCGTCTTAAATGCATCCTTTATTAAAGTTCAAATAATAAGGAAGTGGTTGTGTAAATAAGCACAAACTCCAAAACTGGCATTTCTCTGTGGGGTCAGAGCCGCTTATATGAGTCGTGTGAAAAACAGCGAGAGAGAGTGTAACAGTATAAGGACGGGCAAGGAGGAGGTGAGAACCAGCTGAACAGTTAACATAAAGTTTTAATGTCAAACCTAACTTAAAACAAACATAAACAAACACAGACACACATGCAACGTGGCCGTGTGCATCTCTCTCTCTCTCGAACTGGCACCTCCAGCTCCCCTTTATCTCGCTCTCCCGCTGATCAGCTAATTCAGCGCCAGCCATGCACCATCAAGGCCCGGCCACGCCCTCCTCCTCGTCAAATAGAGTTTCATACTTCACCCGGCTGATAAACCCTCTCCTCTCGAGCAGAGATTCTCATCCCTCATGCCCGCTTGCTGCAGCTACAGTGCATCCGGAAAGTATTCACAGCGCTTCACTTTTTCCACATTTTGTTATGTTACAGCCTTATTCCAAAATGGATTAAATTCATTATTTTCCTCAAAATTCTACAAACAATACCCCATAATGACAATGTGAAAGAAGTTTGTTTGAAATCTTTGCAAATTTATTAAAAAGAAAAAAAGAAAAAATCACATGTACATAAGTATTCACAGCCTTTGCCATGACACTCAAAATTGAGCTCAGGTGCATCCTGTTTCCACTGATCATCCTTGAGATGTTTCTACAACTTGATTGGAGTCCACCTGTGGTAAATTCAGTTGATTGGACATGATTTGGAAAGGCACACACCTGTCTATATAAGGTCCCACAGTTAACAGTGCATGTCAGAGCACAAACCAAGCCATGAAGTCCAAGGAATTGTCTGTAGACCTCCGAGACAGGATTGTATTGAGGCACAGATCTGGGGAAGGGTACAGAAAAATTTCTGCAGCATTGAAGGTCCCAATGAGCACAGTGGCCTCCATCATCTGTAAATGGAAGAAGTTTGGAACCACCAGGACTCTTCCTAGAGCTGGCCGCCCGGCCAAACTGAGCGATCGGGGGAGAAGGGCCTTAGTCAGGGAGGTGACCAAGAACCCGATGGTCACTCTGACAGAGCTCCAGCATTTCTCTGTGGAGAGAAGAGAACCTTCCAGAAGAACAACCATCTCTGCAGCGCTCCACCAATCAGGCCTGTATGGTAGAGTGGCCAGATGGAAGCCACTCCTCAGTAAAAGGCACATGACAGCCCGCCTGGAGTTTGCCAAAAGGCACCTGAAGGACTCTCAGACCATGAGAAACAAAGATTGAACTCTTTGGCCTGAATGGCAAGCGTCATGCCTGGAGGAAACCAGGCACCGCTCATCACCTGTCCAATACCATCCCTACAGTGAAGCATGGTGGTGGCAGCATCATGCTGTGGGGATGTTTTTCAGCGGCAGGAACTGGGAGACTAGTCAGGATCGAGGGAAAGATGAATGCAGCAATGTACAGAGACATCCTTGATGAAAACCTGCTCCAGAGCGCTCTGGACCTCAGACTGGGGCGAAGGTTCATCTTCCAACAGGACAACGACCCTAAGCACACAGCCAAGATAACAAAGTGTAAGGGGGTTTAGTGGAAAGGAGGAGGCGAGAACCGGCTTGACAACTTAAATAATAATTTATTAAACAAAAACCCAAACAAAAACACACAACTAAAAACACAGCACAGCTGCCTGTAATTCTCTCTCTCTCGAACTGTCGTCCCCGGCCGCCTTTATCCCTCGCGCGCCCCATCAGGCTGATTGGGGACCGGGTGTGTCTCATTCCAGCCCGGCCCCGCCCTCCTCGGCTCCACACTCCTCCCGGCGTTGCCTCAGGCCGGGGAGCCCCCGGCATGACGTACATCCCCCCTCACCCTTCCTCTCCGGGTGGGGGGGCGTGCCTTATGCCCCGACTGCCGGCGGGTCCTCCCCGCCTTCCTCGACCTGGGAGGAGAAAAAACAACACAAAATGGCGAGGGAAAGGCCAACACGGAGCGGCAGAGAGAGAGGAGAGAGAGAAAAAAAAAACCTCACCGGTTCTCTGATGCGCCGTCCTCGATCACTACTCCACCCTCTCAGGCGGACTGCAGCCTCTCCTCCCCGGGCGGACCGGAGTCAGACCTCCGACCCCCAGTGGACAGAACGCCCCTCCGTGTTCCCGGCGTCCCGTGGGGACTCTCCTCCGCCCCTGGCAGCGGCCCTACCACTCCAGGCGGTCGGGGAGTCACTTCCCTCCTCCCCCCCGCGGACGGCGGTCTTCTCTCGACCCCTCCGCGTTCCCGGGGGACGGCAGGGCACTCCTCCGCCCCCGGCAGCGGCTCCCTCGCTCCAGGCGGTCGGGGAGTCCCGTCCCCACTCGCCTCGCGGACGGCGGCCGTTCCCCGCGTCCGGGTAGTCGGGCTACTCCGTCCCCCGTCAGACGGCAGCGGCGCTCCCCTGGGTGGACGGCAGTGTCGAGGACTCTGCGACGGGAATCCCTCCTCCTTCCCGGGTTTCGGCACCAGTGTAAGGGGGTTTAGTGGAAAGGAGGAGGCGAGAACCGGCTTGACAACTTAAATAATAATGTATTAAACAAAAACCCAAACAAAACACACAACTAAAAACACAGCACAGCTGCCTGTAATTCTCTCTCTCTCGAACTGTCGTCCCCGGCCGCCTTTATCCCTCGCGCGCCCCATCAGGCTGATTGGGGACCGGGTGTGTCTCATTCCAGCCCGGCCCCGCCCTCCTCGGCTCCACACAAAGGAGTGGCTCCGGGACAACTCTGTGAATGTCCTTGAGTGGTCCAGCCAGAGCCCAGACTTGAACCCGATTGAACATCTCTGGAGAGATCTGAAAATGGCTGTGCACCGACGCTCCCCATCCAACCTGATGGAGCTTGAGAGGTCCTGCAAAGAAGAATTGGGCAGTTTCTCCCAAAATAGGTGTGCCAAGCTTGTAGCGTCATACTCAAAAAGACTTGAGGCTGTAATTGGTGCCAAAGGTGTTTCAAACAAAGTATTGAGCAAAGGCTGTGAATACTTTTGTACATGTGATTTTTTTTTTTTCCATTTTTTATTTTTAATAAATTAGCAAAGATTTCAAACAAACTTCTTTCAGGTTGTCATTATGGGGTATTGTTTGTAGAATTTTAAGGAAAATAATGAATTTAATCCATTTTGGAATAAGGCTGTAACATAACAAAATGTGGAAAAAGTGAAGCACTGTGAATACTTTCCGGATGCACTGTAGATTATAACATGATGGCTCTTGACGTAGTAAACCATAATACACTGTATGTGTCACTGTGTGTATCTTATCGTAAAGAAAATCTGGCAGAAGTATGAACAAGTGAAAAAATACACTTATATTCAAGATACATTCTCTTAAAGCAAGTCTAAATATCTTATATGTTTCTTCTCAAGTAATCTTGTTTTATGGATTTTTAGATCATTTTAAATGGAAAACAAGACAAAAACGCTTGATAACAATAGGATTGTTTGCTATGAATTTTTTAAACGTAATAAAAATTAAAGGATTTTTTTGTAGTTCATTGAATGTTATTTAGAGGTATTTTGAAAAGATGATTTTGTCCTCTTTATTGTTAGTAAGCACATTTAATACAACCTTTTAAGTCGAGGCACAAGCATTCAGTCGGTTAAGAGCTAATGATTAATCGTTGCAATAATCGACCAAATAGTCGAATAATCGTTTGAATAATCATTAGATTAACCGATTATCAAAATAATCGTTAGTTGCAGCCCTACTTTCAACACATCATCGTATCAGCAAAATCCAATATTGGTCGACCTCTAAATTGTATTAATTTGTATAATGGTACATAAACCAATTTTAATGTGATATATTTGTGGAAAACATGCGAGTATTTTAAACTTTTTTTAGATTGTGATTTTAGTGGGTTTGTTTTGGTATGGGGATACAGTATTAATTGTATCTGTTCATGTCTTGAAAAAGGTCTTAAAAAGTCTTAAATTTGATTTAAAAAAATCTTTAGCAACCCTGTTGGTGGATCTCTGTTCAGGATTGTGGGTAGTGTTGTTCTTTAACAGAAATTGCGCTAATAAACAAGATTTTTTTTAAGTAAGTTAAAATAATGCAGACTGATGTAGAGATCTGCATGGGCCTTAAAATGAAACCCGACCCATACCCGAGACCGTGTGGCCTGACCCTACCCGGGCCAAACGATACCGTCAGATTTTAAGCCCGAACCAGAAATCGCTTACTATCAAACCCGTCAGGCCCGGGTCGGGTTGCAAACCTCTAGACTGATGGCTTCAGCAGAGGCATATACCATTGATTAACAACTTCAGAGCTCACAGTTGGTCTGTTATTAGGTAGTTAATGTAAAAAGTGAAATCTCCAGTGGAGAAAATAAATGGGATTTTACTTCTGGAACCAGACTGTTGTAATCTTTTTAGTTCTGTTACACAGAAGAAAGAAAGTTATATGAGTTTGGAACAATATGAGGGTGACTTAAAGATGAAAGAATATTTAGTAGTACATTTTTGGTTGTATACCCATTTAAAGAATAGCTATCATCTGCTTGTTCAACTGCAACACAATCAAAACAAGATGCAAAAATGCAAAACATTCACTTAGGGGAAATTCCATCCGACAATGGAAATAAAACTTGCAAGCTGTTAAGGAAGAGTGCAATAACATCTGTTGGGTCAACAATGGATAAGCTTGAAAAGGGGGGTGGGTGAGTGAGTCACTTGCTTTCCAGTAAGAAAGTGATTCAGCCCGCTGGTCCATTGACCTTCATGCATGGTGCCCTCTGTGTGCGACTGAATAGTTCTGTAACCCCCTCAGCTGTCCCCTCGACCAAGGTGACGCCACCAACACAAGTGCTAATGACCCTGACAGTTTCACAGGATCACACTCGTGAAGGTAAGCTATTCATGTCTGGGCCGGCCACTGAAATAGTTTTCCAGTGAACACAATTCTAAAATCTTCCTTTTTTTTTTTTTTGTAGGAGTTCCCTATAAATGTAGATCCCTAAAATGTTGAATGAAATGATAAATAATGAATACACAGAGTAAAAAAGATATAATTTGAAGTCTGTAATATTTCTAAGGATGATGACGAAAAGCACAATGCAATTTGTATGGTCAGTACAAATAGTTTATTTGCGAAAAGTATCATTCTGTTGAAACAACGGCCCATTTTATTGTATTTTTTATTTATTTATTTTTTTTATCCCCTTTTCTCCCAATTTGGAATGCCCAATTCCCACTACTTACTAGGTCCTTGTGGTGGCGCAGTTATTCACCTCAATCCAAGTTTCAGTTGCCTCCGATTCTGAGACCGTCAATCCGTGCATCTTATCACATGGCTTGCTGTGCATGACACCGTGGAGACTCACAGCACGTGGAGGCTCATGCTACTCTCTGCGATCCACGCACAACTTACCACGCACCCCATTGAGAGCGAAAACCCCTAATCATGACCACGAGGAGGTTACCCCATGTGACTTTACCCTCCCTAGCATCCGGGCCAATTTGGTTGCTTAGGAGACCGGGCTGGAGTCACTCAGCATGCACTGGATTCGAACTCGTGACTCCAGGGGTGGTAGTCAGCGTCAGTACTCGCTGAGCTACCCAGGCCCGATTAAAATTAATAATAATTATCATCAATTTTGTCTTTTTAAAATTGGTCTGGGTTCAACAAAAACAACACAGTGTGAATGCAAAATGGACTGAGACCCCGTAACGGGTCCAGTCGACCAAAAAGAGATCTGAGCCTACTTTCAAGGTCACAGACAGTGTGAGCGCAAAGAGAACTGGTCCTTTTTCACTCTGTCCTCTTTTTGGTCCACTTAAAGGGGTCTGACTTTGGTTCTTTTAAAGAGGACTCAAGTGTGAAAACACCATAAGTATCATTTGAATTGAGCCAAGTGGTCAGCGTGTGATGTTTCAGTCTCCTATTGGTCACGCATCCTTGTCTTACGAATTCATGGTTCAGAGTTCACCAAGCTTGAACTTTGGTACGCAGCGTAGTACGAAATTTGTTCACATGAGCTTGTGTTTCCTCTCTGCTGCATTCGGATTTGTTTGAATGGGAGTGAATGGAGTGTGAAGTGTAGTGTGACTGCCCCTTAAACCAGGGTTAACAACGCCTTGGCACAGTCCAACAGTGAGCAGCCATGCAGACAGATCTGTTCATTATGAGCATGTGTGTATGTGTGGTTGTGTGTGCAAGCTCAAGGGAAAGGGAGTGGATAGGAGTGCAACTCTTCAAATTCGCATACATGCACACATTCAGTGGGAACAGTAAGTACAGCTGGCCAGGAAAAACAACAGTGGGGAGAGGGAGGGACTTTCAGGAAAAGAGGGAAGCTGAAGGAGAACAACCTCAACCAGACAGGATCTCATTCCCACAGTTTGCTCTCTCTCTCTCTCTCTCTCTCTCTCTCTCTCTCTCTCTCTCTCTGACTCTTTCCCTCAGTTTCTTTCCAAACTGAAGTGATAAAAGAAGGAAAACAGCTCAACAGCGCCTGCATCACAGCATGTAACTTGAAAAAGTGCGTCAGAATATGTCACAATAAACAGACCACTGGGACACAGTCACTGACTGATACACTACTGATTTTGTTGAGTTTGTTTACAGTAGTATTTTTGAGATGTTTCTTTACATTACAGTTATCTGTTTACTTTATCATGGCTAAATTTACTTTAAAAAAAAAAAAACTGTGATAAAATTACTCTCTTGTGTATGGCTCTATATTGAGAACCAAAGTCTGTAAACAAACACATCTGGGAAAAATAGCAGCTATTTGGGTGAATCTCACAAAACCTGTAAAGAACAGGTCAGGATTGTATTTTGCCAAAATCAAAAGGAGGAAATATGAAATTGTGTTTAGTTTAAACAAAATATGGCCTATTTTTAGGGCTTTAAGAGTTTTTGCATTGAGAGATTATTTTAATGAGAGTTAAGAAAATTTCTCTGCTGAATTATCATTACCGTAATGTAAAATGAGTCCCATTCTCATTACTGTAATGTGAAAAAAAACAAAACAATATATTATTTAAATTGTACAATATTTTTACATAATGGTAATATTTGGTAATATACTGTATGCTGATTTAAAAAAATAAAATAATTGTTATAATAATGTTTTATTGTGATACAGTAAAACAATTATTGTATTACAGCATTGTGAATCTAATGAGAATCACAAAAATGGGAATGACAAAACACAAAAAAATAAAAATAAAATACCCAGACACATTACGGTAATAAGAATATTGGAGGAAATTCGCTTACTGCAATTGTCATATAAGTAATGTCGCAATGCAAAAAGTCCTACTGGTCCTAATTATAGGCTTAATTTTCTTTAATCCAAAAAAAAAAAAAAAAATTGTTTACTTATGGTTTTCTTTTGATTGTTTGGTGAAATATGACCTGGACATTTCTCTGAGACAATTTAGAAGAAATTAAATAGATAAAACTTGCATAATTGTATCATATTTTGTTATATCATATCATATATTTAGTTAATATTTAGTTCTGTATATGTATTGTTAGCTCTTTGGTTTTTCAAGGTAGACTTTGAAATCTCACCCTCTCATCAAGTCAAACAGTCTTGATAACAGGTGACCTTATGTGGGCCTCAGTGGTACAATCACAGAAGCTGTGAGAGTGTCCACTGCAGAGCAGCCTGTCAGCTAAGTCACCAGAAAAACAAACAGTCTCCTGAGATGGCTTTCAACCATACACAGAAGAAAAACAGCAGGTGACTTCACATGGCAGAGAACCACCAAATTTCCGTTTTGGTTATTCAGCCTTATTTAGCACTTTTACAGTAGTCCACTACCGTAATGTAACACAATGCAATGCTAATGGCTTTGTTATGGCAATGCAGTACTTCATTTTTCAAAGTTTGTGCTGCTGAAGGCCTGTTCGCTTACCCTAGTGAGTGTCTCTGTGTGTGTAAAGGTTCTGTATGTTTTTGAAAAGACTTGTTAAAAGCAGCCCGCCTTGAGAGGTAGAAATGGGGCCAAAGTGGTAAACACAGCTGTGGCAGACCTCTATTGTCTTTGCTGTTCAGGGCTTCAGACGAAGAACGGAAAAGGCAATGAAAGCAAAACACTGGACATATATATGTTTTCTCCAGGTTAATGTAATATCTGGTGAAGTTACACACAGCCACATAATCGGTATAAGATTCACTAGAATATCGACTTGATTTTTAGAATATTTTAATGCAAGATAATATTACACTGTAAAAAAAACATATTAAATTTACAATAAATAAAATAAATTAAAAAAACAGGCAGCTGGGCATGCCAGACATTCACTGATAAAAATACGACTTTTCAAACATAACTGTATGGTGTTTTCATGTCTGTGCAATATGTTTTACAGTTCCTAACCATATATTTAAACTTACTTAAACTACTAAAATTTGCATTATACACGAAAATACATTGTGACCACCGTAATAATGCAGTATTACTCAAGATGAATTAAAGTCGGAGGGCCTGGGTAGCTCAGCAAGTAAAGACGCTGGCTACCACACCTGAAGTCGCAAGTTCAAATCCAGGGCATGCTGAGTGACTCCAGTCAGGCTTCCTAAGCAACCAATTGGCCCAGTTGCTAGGGTGGGTAGAGTCACGTTGGGTTAACCTCCCCATGGTCGCTATAATGTGGTTCTTGCTCTCAGTGGGGCACATGGTGTGTTGTGCATGGATACCACAGAGAATAGCGTGAAGCCTCCACACGTGCTAGGTCTCCGCAGTAACACACTCAACAAGCCACGTGATAAGATGCACAGACTGACGGTCTCAGACACAGAGGCAACTGAGATTCCTCCTCTGTCACCCGGATTGAGGCGAGTCATTACAAAGCCACCACGAGGACTTAGGGTGCATTGGGAATTGGGCATTCCAAATTGGGGAGAAAATCCCCCCCCATATTTAATAACAAAAATAAGAAGAAACTAATATTTAAATAAAATATAATCATATGTTATGCATGAGACAGGGAATTCAGGGAACATCCTTTTAATGTTTTCCCACAGTAAATTATATGATGACGTATGTTTTCTACTTTCAAAAACATTATATTAACAATATTGGACTGTAAAAGTACAAGAATTAAAATACCATACATCTTGTGGTAATTTATATATTTTACACTTTTAAAAACCACAATTGATACCATTTTTTTACAGTAATTTTACAGTATTGTAGATAATGAACAGTTAACCAACAGGTTAATACTGTTTTAATCAAATTATAATCATCCATCCATCTTCTATGTCGCAGAGAATAGAAAATGAATTATAATCAAATGTAATTCAGAATGACTTCTGGAGGGGACTTGTATTTCCTACTTACAAAAACATGACTTTAACGATTTTTTACGGTCAGTTTTAAGAGAAAAAAGGTGTGGTTGCAAAAATTTCTAGAAAAAAAGGATGTTGGAATATGTATGAGGAAGTACGGTTTCCAGGTGGTGGTTATCACAATATGCCATTTTTCCCTCATGATTGTCAAACACTCCCTTCCTGTCTTCTTTTCTGTTTACTGCTTCACTGAAGTCTTCTCTGCCTGGGCCTTGATCTAGGATAACCTCGGGCATTAATCACTGTATGACCTGATTTTGGATGACAAAAGATTCGCAAACACACACTAATAATGGGCTGAGATCATCTCCTGTTCAATGTTCCAGACAGACCGCGTTGTGGTGTGTCTTATGTCCAAAATCAGCACAGCAGAGATCATGCTCACTAAATATACACATCCTCTCAACTGGTCAAAACTCAGAGTCTCAGCAAATCATTTATAATTTTTAGTATTCTATAATATGTTATACAAAACATATAAAACATAAATTTGGGACAGTATGAAAAACAAAAAGTATTCACCATTTGCTAAACTGAAAATACTACAACTACACATAATATGATGTTTTACCTTGTGAATTTCATTGTTTTATTTTTATGTACAGTAATTTCAAATTGAAATGGAATGTGTTGATTGCAACACATTCCAAAAAGGGCTAATTTAAGACTAATAACAATTTGTTGAGTTAAAATAACAAGGCGAAGTGAAACAGGAGATGTTAAACAGGTTGTGTCATAGTATATAATGAGCCTCCAAAAACAGCGTAGCCCTTCAAGAGCAAGGATCATTCAAGACTTGCCAATTTGCCAACAGATGCTTCAGCAAATAATACAGCACTTTGAGAACAATGTTCTCCAAAGACAAATTGGAAGGATTTTGGGCATTTCACCCTCTACAGTGCACAATATAGTTAAAAGATTCAAGGAATCTGGTCAAATCTCGGTGCGTAAAGGGCAGACAAAAACCACTTCTGTATGTGCATGATCTCTGATCCCTCAGACATCACTGTCTTAAAAAACATTCATCTGTAAAAGATATCATGAACATGGGCTTGGGATTACTTTAGTAAACCTTTGTTAGTCAACACCATTCACCGCTGCATCCACAGATGCAAGTTAAGACTTCACTATGCAAAGCAGAAGCCCTACATCAACACTGTCCAGAAGCGCTGCCGACTTCTCAGGGCTCAGTCTCATCTTAGATGGAAAGTAGAACAGTAGAACTGTGTTTTTTTGGTCTGATGAGTCCACATTTCAAATATTTTTTTAAAAACACAGCCGCCGTGTTCTCCGGGCCAAAAAGGAAAAGGACCATCCAAGCTGTTATCAGCGTCAGGTCCAAAAGCCAGTGTCTGTATGGGCCAGGGGTGTGTCAGTGCCCATGGCATGGGTAAATCACACATCTGTGAGGGCACCATTAATGCAGACTGATATGTAAAAATTTTGGTGCAGAATATACTGCCATCCAGCACTGTCTTTTCCAGGGACATCCCAGAATTTTCAGCAGGACAACTTCAAACCACATACTGGTCGAATAAGCAGAGAGTGTGTGTGCTAGATTGGCTTGCCTGCAGTCCTGACCTGTCTCCAACTGAAAATGTGTGGTGCATTATGAAGCACACAATACGGCAACAAAGACCCTGTACAATTATGCAGCTGAAGACCTGCATAATGGATGAATGGGAGAAAATTACATTTTTTAAATTTAACAAACTTGTATCTTCAGTGCCTAAATGCTTAATAAGTGTTATAAGAAGAAATGGTGATGTTTCACAGTGGCAAACACTTGACTGTCCCAAATGTGTGACAACATTAGTGTGAACTGTCCGCTTATATGGTGAGTTTTCTCCTTCATGTGAAATACTGTCATGGCAGAGCAACAGTTTGCAGAGAAAACTGCTGAGCAAGTAATTTAAAGTGAACATATTCATATCAACTTGAATAATAACACATCTAGTTTAATGGCTCAGACTTCTGAACGTAAGTCTGTGGCCCCCTTTAGGATAGAGGTTAATTAACACTACTGTAACGCAAAAATGCACGTTAATAAACATGTTTAACCAGACCACGCATTGACAATGCATTGCCTGAAAGACAATGTAGATGAGGGCTTTAAACTATTAGACAGAGGCCTCAATGCTCAGAGGAATTCCTTTGACATCTGATCTTCTGAATCTACTTTAGCCATGTGTGGTGGAGGCAGGGCCAGCTGCTGGACCTCAATGATGGCTGAGGATTGGAGCGTTGAACCCATGAAGAACTGAATTGTGCATGTGTGTCACAATGGCTGCAATGTAAACCATTCTTATACACATTTACATAGGGACAAGGCAAAGAAAGAGACTGACAACAAGAAGAGAACATCAGAATTTGTAGCAACTTTCAGAAGTTGTTGCTTTTTTTGTGATTACGATAAAGTTTTGACTAATGTTAAATTCAATATTTGAAAAAGCAGGATAGCAATTTTACAGGGATTTACGTGTAAACCTTTGAAATGGTCAATTATTACTATATTTAACCAGGATAATAACATTAGCTGGTTGATTGCAAATTTAGTGGTGTAGCATATCAAACAAATCCCCCTTGAAATGGGCTCTTTTTTGTTTTCTTTTGTTGTGAGTAGAATGGATATGCCTGTGATTGAGAAGGGAAAAGCTGATCTCTGTGCAGATACTAAAGGGATCTGGAGGAAAGGAGATTAATGAAAGCCCCCCATTTGTCTATTTCCATACCTGCCCACAAGATGAATCTCCCCCTCCCGAACAGAAGCTAGGGGAGGATTACAAGTATTAATCCCAGGGGAAGAGGCAGTTACATGTTTAGACTGAAAGAGAGGTTTATATCCTTGTACCTGCTCTCTTCATCCAATCATAAAAATAAAGGTTCCAAAAAGGGTTTCAGTGCCTGAGCCCATAAATGAAACTTATTTAGTGGTATTCATTAGAGAAAGCATCACTATTACCATTGCTTATACTTAGGTGAG
The DNA here is from genome assembly GCF_019703515.2 of Myxocyprinus asiaticus. Lineage (NCBI taxonomy): Eukaryota > Metazoa > Chordata > Actinopteri > Cypriniformes > Catostomidae > Myxocyprinus > Myxocyprinus asiaticus. Next base: position 25,547,467 of record NC_059385.1, on the reverse strand, counting down.
AGATTTGAACAAACACCTAAACCTAAGTATTAAACTTGTCCTGTACTGTTTGTGCTACAGACATGAATGATACATCAAATCATGTGTTTTGTTGAGGAGATGTGTGCTATTACTGCTGGGTGATAAAACAGTCAAAGAAAATCCCATAGATTTCAGACTGATCGAATGGATGTGGAAATCCGTCTGTGCTTACCGAAATTCGAACCACTGTCCTCAGTGGCCAAAGCTGGACGTGTCTATACATAATTTTAGTTGTAAATTATGTAATACAGTCAACAGGAATGCATATTTCATTAACCCTACTCCCTGACTCTAACCCAAACCCCAACACTAAACCTAACCGTCAGTGGAGTGAAAATGTCATTTTAGAGTGAAAATGCAACCTCCGAATCGCATTCATTGTTGTTTATGAGAACATGTTTACTTCCAGATTTCCATTGTAGAAGAGCCCATATCTTGGAGATTGTGCATGCAACATGCTACCAGCAGTGCCACAGGGAAAGGTGAACACATTTGAATAGATACAGAAATATCTGATGGGGCATGCCACTTGTCCAATTTGCTAGAATTGGACAAATTTCAGGGTATATGAAAATTCAGAAGCAACATAACGATTTTATGTATCATCATATTGCAGACTTGAGGAGGAAGTCGAGCCATATCTAGGGAACAAAATTTGACCTGGACCAAAATGCAATAGTTGTTAGTTACGCTGTACTGTGTCTACCACCCAGTAAACCCTAGCAAATGCCTAGAAACCACCCTGAACAACCTAGTAACAGCCTGCCAACCACTCCCAGCAATGCCCTAGCGATGACCCAAAACACCCTACCAACTATCTAGCAACAAACTGGCAACCACTCATAACTCCCTAGTGATGACCCAGAAAATCTTAGCAAAAACAGATGGCAACATATACAGGTTGTGACATGCCTAAATATTGGCTGCTGAGAGCATGCAACCATTGAAATTCAAGAATCACTTAAAGAAAAAAGAATACTCAATTTATTGAGACAAGCCTGTTGGGTTTTTCAAAAGAAAGCAACAGGGTCTGAACATATCACAGCAAGTAATTCCAGAAAAAAGAAAATCACACCTTAGCTGTTGTTTATGCATTTACAAGATTATCAGTTTTACTATTTAGCCTATGCCATGTTAATACTTTTCCTATTGTTGGGCCTGTGCAGTTTATGTAATAATAAATGTGTGTCGGATTTGATGTCTGATTCTAAGGAAGGTTTTTATTTTTATTTTTTTTTTATTAATACAAATGGTTAAAATTCCTCTATAAACATCTGCATCAAAGGGAACATACCAGTATTGGCAGGAGAGTTTTGCTGTCTGGTTTTAATTGTTTTGCTGTTACACAATCTCAAACCTATTCCAGAGACCCATCAAACACCCCCCCCCAAAAAAAAGAATTCACGGACACTCCGGATGCAGTCTGTCTCTTGGCTGGGGTGGACTGTTATGCAATACAGTGTCAGCCTACAGCATGATCCATGAAAAACTATTCATGTAGCCTAGTTACTCTGTCCAAAACTGGCTTTTTCCATTCACTGCATATTGGAAAAATTAGGAGTGTTGGAGGGCCGACACCGATCTGTCAGATCAAAAGTTGTGGGTTTTGGAGCAGTTTTAGGGACATTGCATATTTGGTGCTCACAGAAAAAGCTGGCTTTTTGGGAAAAAAGTGTGGCTGTGCTGAACTAGACAATATTACGTACCCCTCTTTTTACACAACCAGGATGCATTTTGTCTATGAACCTACCATATTTGCTCCTAAAAACAGTGTAAATACTGTTAAACTTATTTTCTCTATGTTAAAAGTATTTCACATATAATATACAGAGTCAACTATTAGTAAGCCATTTGTAGGTTGATTTTGCCTTAAAAGTGTAACATTGTGGCTCTGCGGCGCTATCAAAACATTCCTCTTTTGTTTGAACAACTCGGCCAGACTGACAAAGCAACACTGGCTCAATGGCTTGAGTTTGGGGTGGAACTATCTGTTTGATCAACCAATGGAAGACAGCCTCCAGGGAGAGTTTTCTGGAATGGTGACACTAGTTGCGCAGTTATTACTCACATCAGCTTGCTCAATGTAGAGTGTTTAGCTTTAAAATGAGACTAAGATGAGAAAATGACTCGATGAATACATATTTCCATTTGTCAAAATTATCCATAAGTTTCTCCTGATGTAATGACTGATCTTCACCCACTCCAACCAAATTAATGGCAGTAATCACATGACCCAGAAATCCTGGTCTATATCACAGGATACAGGCCATACTTGTGTTCGTTTTGTACAATTACGGACATTCAAAATTAAGTGAATCAGTCAACAGTTTTCTCTGAACTGCCCCAGTGCTGACCCAGCTAAGTTCTCTTCCCCTCAATTTGGATGTCAGCCACTTTACTGGCACTCAGAAAACAAACGGCCTTTGGTAATAACAAACATGTTTTC